>NC_068387.1:2126352-2371352 GCF_023724105.1 Carassius gibelio
TTATGATGTTGTCCTCTTGTCACGCCGCAGATAAGGCCAGTTAAAGTTTAATGAAATTCAGCCTGGTTACGCAGGCCTGCCTTTCATAATTTGTCACACCCTGTGTGCTGGAAACACACTGCTCAGTAAACACGCCACTTACATTACCAGCCATTAGAGTCTTAACAGTGTGGTCCTGTTTGCAGGGTGGGCAACACAGCAAACCGCTGCTAGGGGCTGGGCCATTTCTCTGTTGCCCTGCATGTAAACGCAGCTCTCCGTAACAAAGCATTGTAGGGATGTGAGTGAATATAAGTTGGAAATATTTATTTATTTTTTATTGCACACCTTTCTGGAATACTTCCTCTGACTGGTCAATCACAGCATTCTCCAGTCAGATATTTTTGAATAAAGACTGCTAATCTGTCTAATTGACTGTTGTCCCAGGCAAAATGTCCCTACATAGCTATGCCCAGTGGACTCAGTTGGACTGTCCTTCTTCTCATTTAACAACATAGTGAATTAACTATATGGTCAACATTTTTAAAAGTTATTAAATAGCCATATAATGAAAGGGATAATTGCCTGTACAACACACATGATGATTATTTACATTATCTCTTAAAGGTCACGTTTTTTGTGTTTGTTTTTTTTTGTTTTTGTTTTTTGAAGCTTTGATTGTGTTTACATTGTGCAATATAACGTGTTCATGTTTCGCGTGTAATAAAACACAGTATTTTTCACACAATTGACTTATCTGTGTCCCTCCTTCAGAAATACGCAACGAGTTCTGATTGTGCCAGCGGTTCCTTTGTTGTGATTCGACAGCAGCTGATCTGAACGCACGTGCTGGAGATGTACTTCTAATCACAGAAGCGTTTTTACTGACGAGATGTACATTAAAATCGCATTTGATTTTTTGCACAGCCCCACCATCTAGTTACCAAAGTTAAACAGCATTGCCCTTTGTGTAATAAGTTACAGAAACTGTTAAACGCACCAACTTAAATAATAAAATACACTTACCGGTTGTGGTCCATAAACAACGCCTTCTCCAGACAAAGTGGGAACTGCTCCATCTTTCAAGAATAATCTTTGTGCGAATTTGGCATTAAACTGATTGAGATTGAGGAAGCTGTCCTCAGCAAAATGTGCTGCACATAGTTTTACATGTGGATTATAATTTTTGGGAACCGAGTTAAACATAAATTGTAACCATTGATCTCGAAGAACAGTGTACAAACAAAGATGATTGGACTCCGAGATGAAAATAACAGCGTTTCGACGACATGGCGACAAACACAAACGTAGCTCTTCCTTCTTCTCCATCGGAGCGCAACAAGACCACGCCCCTTTTTTGTGTATTCCTGTGGACGGAGGTTAGTCAAAAAAACAGTTTTAGTGACATCATTACTGCAGGAAGTAGAGGGATGTAGTCCAAACGGGTCGTTTTTTGTAGGCGAATTCTGTTAAATAAAATATCTCGGTTGGCATTGAACTTTGAGCTTTAGAATTTTACAAATATTATTTATACATTAACAACAACATTACACACTAACTAAAGTTTGAAACATGGGAACACAAAGAACGGGACCTTTAAATAAGCAAAACAAGCAAAAAAAATAAAATAATAATAATAATAATTTAATATCTATTTTTCAGACATTAAATATCTAAATATTGGACAACTGGACTAACCCCTGTAGCTTGTGCATAGCACTGTGTTGTACACAGTTTGTGCAGGTAATGTGTGTTTGTATAATCAATAGACATATTGATGATAAGGTCGAACTCAAGTGAGAAAACTGAAACTAGATGCTGCTCAGATGGCCTCGGTGGGTGGTTATCTCCAGAGATTATTAAGCTCCAGGGAAAATGACTAGCTTGTCTTAGTAAAGGACTGAGGTCAGGCATGGTCTGTCACCTTCTTATCCCTGAGTAGCATCTGTCTCTGCCTCTAGGGCACAATATTATATTATATGTATGGTCCCTTTTCTAAAGACTGTGATGACACGTTAAATGGACATCAGCATCTTTAATCCTACATTTTTCAAATTTGTATTTTTTATAAATATATGTACATTTATAATGCTATTTTTTATTTTATATCACATTTGCATCAAATTACAAAAAAAAAAAAAAAACTGTTACAGTTTATGTGAGGGTGTTTCTAATGCAACTTCTAAGGGAGGGACGGGAAATTTGACATCGTTCTCTCAGTTTTTTCCCTTTTATTGAAAGTCACGAAAACGCTATCGTGGAGTTTTTCTTTAGAAATACATAACTTAAAAAATAACAATTTTGTATCTAAGAAAATTTATGTCATAATATTGTATAAATAACTGTAAATAACTGTACAATTGCAGCACAAACATTTGTGGCTGTTTCAAATGTTAAACTACCAAACTTTTATTAATTAATATTAATACCACTTATCAAAATGTTTAATGTTTGGTTATAGTCAATTATTAAATAATTTTCAATTAGTGACTTTTTTTCTGTTTTCTAATTTAATGAATTTAGTTCCAAAATAAAAGGTCCTCTTAGGATGACCTGCGAAATAACGAACACTTATCACCATGGGACAAGCATCTTCTCTTTCACACATGCACAGCCAGAAATAATAATAATAATAATAACAATAAGCTAAAACCCTCATGCCACCAAAATAAACAGCATTAGGAGTTTCTCCCCATCTAGTTTGTCAAAAGCCATTTAAATACAGGCTCACTTGAAGCTTTGAGAGAAAATTGTCTTTCTTTCTCACACTTGCTCTCACACGGGGGACAGGAGCCACACACATACACTCACACACCCAAAAGCAAGCTGCACGGCAGGCTGTAATCAGTGGCTCTATGACAGTGGGGGGAGACAGGCTGGTGGGGGAGACAGAGGGACAGGAGTGATAACAGATTGAGCGACTCTGATAAACTCCTGATAATTCCTTAATAGCTCTGCCTTTCCCCCCTTGCCTTTTTTTTTCTCTCCAGCACCTGTTTAGTGGAGTCTTTCACTGCTGCAGGGATTAGGCTGCTGGATAAGGGCAAGTAAACATGGGCTGCTTCTCTGAGCAAGCAATGGAGAGATAGAGGAAGGGGAAGAAAGGGAAAGGAGGAGAGAGAGGGAAAGTGAGAATGCTAGAAAGAACGAGAGTTTAGTGAGAGGGGAAAAAGCAGAACAGGAGAGGAGGAAGAGGATTTTCTAATGGATGAAATCAGGCATTCACCAGAGAGTGTGACTAGGAGGAAATTGAAGTCTGGAATTTAATGTCTAACTAATGTCTTCTGCAGAAATCAGATTGTTACATGGTAATTTTTTTTTTTTTGTATTTTTTTTTTTTTTTTGTATTTGTTTGGTGGATTTTGGAGCTATTTGGTAGTATTGCAATATCTCCACTGGGAATACAGTTAATGCGATTCACAGTGGTGTCAAAAAGGAACTTAATTATGTGTGTTTGGCACCAGGGCATGACACACAAACCCAAACACACTAAAACTCGCATGCAGACAGCATTGCAAACATTGATTACTGTGATGTCTTAATCACAGTGGGACAGGCAGGCAGACAGGTCACACTGTCTTTACTGAGTTCCTAGAAAAGCATTTCAAATAAGGATACATTGATGACACTTTTGAAGGTAGATAATGGCAACTGCTTGAATCATTTTGTAATGAAATACTATTACCCTTACTGCATTTTATAGTCACAATAGTAACCAAACAAAAAACAAACTGTTGATTAGGGAATTGCTGTGAAATAAATTTACAAAGTTATAAAAAATAAAATAAAAAAATACAGAATTAAAACAGCCTGAATGGCTGGAATATAAACGGTTTTGAACTGGACTAACAGCTAATCATGATATCTATTAGTTAAGTGTTTAATCATCAACCTGCCTAATTGCATAATCAAATCAGAAACCTGCCTAAAAGAAGGTGATTCATGGATAACAGTCTGGTACTCTTTCTAAATTGTCCCCTTTCCAAAGGTGAATGTAAACCAAAAGTGCATCATCTGAGACCCGTCAAGCAATCCACATGCTGGTCTGCAAATCACACCACTTTCATATGCATTCAACCATACATGTGTAATGGCATTTTGTTATTATTATTTATTTGTCTATTTGTCTTTGTGTTCTGTTAGTCTAAATGTCTGATATATATATATATATATATATATATATATATATATATATATATATATATATATATGAATAAATATATGTATATATAATTTCTGGTTAAACCTCAAGATTTTAATAATGTTTACTATTTTTCTGCTTTATATTTAATGTAAAAGCAGATGCAGCCATTTATACAGTAACTTGAATGTACAAGCTTTCCAGGGTCAACCACTTTCAGATATGCTGCTTGATATTACAAACAGTTACTTGATATCATATTTTATATATATATATATATATATATATATATATATATATATATATATATATATATATATATATATATATATATTATCATAATGGTGAAAACACTGGTTTGTACTGCAAATAGTTTTAACATTTACTGTAAATACTGTTACTGTTATTCTTCTAGTTATTTAGCCATAGCAGCTTATAAATCAGAAGTGTCACACATTCATTGCATAATAAGGTGAATAGCAAGATAATTTTGTATTCATTGTTGCTAATGCAATGCAGAATAAGACCACATTTATATAATACATAAAATGTGTGTTTATATATAGCTATATATATATATATATATATATATATATATATATATATATATATATATATATATGGGGAATTAGTGTTGGAGGATAAAAGATTACTTAAAAATGACTAGAAGAAAGATTTTAGGACTACAAAAGATAATGTATACTGATGACTGTATTGAGTTTCCAATATGATGTTCAGAATTTATCTCTCTGTCAACACAGTGCTGCATCAATCAGCCCTCTTCAGCTGAGTCTGATTGTGGTCAGCTGCCATGAGTAGGCCTTAAACAAACACCTTGTGTGCTGTCATTGTTGGCCTGTGTGTTTTAGCATGAGGCTGGGCCACCATAGCCAAGTGTTTCAATTCCCGAGAAGCTTCCAGAAGAAATTTGTATGTAATGACTGCACTCTGAAAGAAGAAAGGCCCATTATAGCTCTTGCCCACTGTACTTGGCTTTCATTTGCAAGCTAAATGGATGCGCGCGAAGGTGAAAGTTCACTAACCATTCAAGTATTTGGCTTTAACAGGCTCCGGCACTCTTGCTTTAATTCAAGCAGAAGGACAAGTATGAATAATCGTTCTAGATAAGTCAAAATATGGTTCCAGCACGTATCTGCCTTTTTTTAACCCACCGAGCCTCTCGTCTCCCTCCTTCCGTGTCCATGCACTTCATGTTATGTCTTTTAAATTGTGATTTCACCATTTGCTGTTGTTACAGAAAGTTTAGCTGTAGTTGTGCAGTAGTTTTGGTAGAAAAGGAAATAAATTTAAATGTAATTCAGCTAAAGTAGTAAGTGATTGTCATCTGATGCTAATACACGAGTGGCGTTGCCCCCTCCTCCATCAGACAGCCCACACTCCCTCTAGCATAAACCCTCCTAAATAGTGTGCGTGGCCAATTTGTAGACAATGACGGTGTAAGTCTCTTTGTTAGCCCATAGTAACCAAGGACGCAATGTTTTATTTAGATACATGAGGGTGCACAGCCAAAAGCACTAATTTGTGGTCCCGAGGGTGTTAATTTCATGTAATGTATGCACAGGCTAATTTATTACACTGTGACTAATTTCCATTTCTTGTGCTTGGAGTTGCCTTGCTAATTACAGGATTTTTTTTTTCTTTGGTCATTTTTTCTCAACTCTTCTTTCATAATTACAGCTCAGCATTCAGGGAAGGAACTGTTGCAAATGAGATGGGCCTTGCCGTGTTGGGTGACTAATGCACTCCTGTGTCCAGGTGAGCCCAAATCCCTGCAAGTGCCACCGTTTCAACCCGATCTGCTCCAGTCACTGCTCGCCACATGTCTTTGATTTGAACTGTCCTCGCTTGTGTGACTATACTTTATCCTGTTTCCCAATGATCAGATAGAACCGCCTGTAATTAGCTGGGCGACTTTAATTAGGAAAAAGTTAACTGTTACATGAAAGCTGCCACATCTGTGATCCTACTGCTGCCTTGGCGTCAGGCTCCCAGGGGGTCCCATCAAAGGGCTCCCTCCTGTTGCGCAGCCCCACTCTAGCATGCTCTCCTCTGCCAAATCAGGCCTGCCGATGCCAAGTGACAGAGGCAAAAGAAGATTCAGACATGAGTTAACTGTGGAAAACAAAAACAGAAAAAAGAGGAAGACCGAACACGACTTTGTTCTTTCTTGTCTCTCGTTAGGCGAGTTACACGAAGCAGACACAAAAGGATCTGAGGCCAAACAATGCACTTAACAAGACATTACTGGCTCATCATTAGCAATTTGCCAGTGCATAATTTGTTCCTCCCTTTACATAATAGGTGTCTTGAGATGTTGTGGAAGGCCTTCCGCTTGTTTCACTTTTTATTTTTGTTGGCCCAAGTCTCAGAAGCAAACTTGCCACCTATGGCGATGAGCAGGATGGTTCTGTTGTGATTTATGGTGCATGTTATGGTATGGTTCACTTTTCGGGGCTTTTCCACTGAGTAAAGCACCTGGTACCTGGTAATTTATTTTGTTACCACCTTGGTTGATGTTCCAAGTGAACCGTACCATTACCAAAACGTGACATGTAAACTCCACTGATCACTAATTGGCCAGAGAATATTGTCATTACCTGCATCAATGAACTTGCGTCAAAAACACAAAAGAGCCGCAACCGTTTTGAACCAGCAAACATTTTTTTTAACAACCAAAAGTGTCTGTTGACTGTCTTAAGTACAGATGTTCGTCTCGTTGATAGCAGAGGAGCAGATCCGGCGAGAGCTTGATGGGGCGACGGGGAATGAAAAAGTTTTTTAGGAGTCGAGGCAGTAGAGGTGGCGCAACAATATTGATATTGAAAAGTTCTGCTCACACTAGCGGCACTAGACTGCAGTGGAAACGCAAACTGAACTGTGCCCAGCTGAGAAGAGTCATGCCGTGCCATTCCGAGCGGTGCGAAGCCGAGTTGTACCACACAGTGAAAAAGTGCCATTAGTTTCACAGCTTCAGTAAGTAAGACCTCTTTTAATTAACTCCCAGGCTCATCCTCTTTCATGTAGGTATCTATTTTACTTGAGACAACAAGCGACTGTCAGAGACATCTCTTTAAATGGTATCCAAAGGAAAATTAAAAGCACCAAAAACTTAAGGATGTCTGCTGTTACGATTTCAGACTGTTTATCGTGGATGACGTTTTTGTTTTTAAAACTTATTACCCCTTGGGAGGAATTACATTGGTTGCTAGATGCTGCGTGCCCTTTTTCTTTTGCTCTCCATGCCTGCTTCATTCTCTCTGCCCTTGTCTCTCTCTCCCAGTCATTTTCAAGAACAGCTGCATTGTGCTATAGTCGTGTTAAATATGCTTAAATGGCTTGACGTGTATCACTGCCATTAATCAGAAAGAGAATGGCTTTTAATTTAGTTGTGCTTGCGTCCTGTTTTTCCCACAGATGGTACAGACAGGGCTCTAGAAACCAGCTCGCGCTCTGTCTGCCTGTCCCATCGCTTCCTATTCTGTGAGCCTTTGTCATCAACAGACATTGAGCTGCCATTTATATTCAACAGACGCGTGCACTGAGGAAAAAGGCATGCCAGCAACATAACCGCAATAAAAGACACAAATACATCACACATCCTGACAAGTGCGCTTCAGATGTCAATCACTCTGAGAGGAGCTCAGGGCTTTACTGTTTATTTGCCATTAGCAGCGCTTAGAATGCTAATTAAGCCTTCCAAACAATCTAAGATGCAACCCTATGTATTTTTGTTTTCATCAGGGAACATTTACGTTTTCAGTTTTAGCCACCCAAGGCTGCAAAATCCAAGAGTTATTTTGTCAGAAATGCAACTGTAGTGGTACTACATTATATCAGCAATCCAGTCAATTTCAGACCAACTGTAATTTCCTACCCGTCTAGCTCTCATTCAAGCTCAAACATGCATTAATTTGTCAGTCTTAACAACAGTAACAGAAACTGAAGTCCTTCATTTGTTGAGTGTGTTAAATGTACAGACATGCACCGTGTAGTACTGACATAGCGCCTCTCTGCTGGCACAGTGAATGAGGAGATTGTGAAATCGATTTCCACATTGTATTTCACACCCTTTCATCAAGCATGGTGCTGTTGCCTGGAAAGCTCACAATTTCAAAAGCATTTAACATACTCTAGCCCTTTTGTTCAAGCAGCACACTACTTCTGTTGAGACATCAGTGTGAATAAAATCAAAAATCAGCGTGGCTGTGACTTGAACTGAAGAACAACCAAATTAGTCCTAGTTAATGTATCTTCATTAATGTTTGTCTTCCCCCGGCACCAAAAGGATCTGACGTGCTAATGATTGCACAGCATTAAAGCGACAGCTTCTTCTGAATGTGAGACGCAAAAGCAGATTATTACAGAGATGTCTTGCATTCCCTGCTGTGAACACCAGAATGACACTTAAAATATAATGATGTTTATAACCACAATCATTAGCACGGCTGTGTCTCTTTCTCAGAAATAATACTCCTCTTCATGGGAGCCAAACATATTTAAAATTGCAACAGAATAGAAGAAAGCAGTTATTTTGAGAGAGAGAAAAAAAATGAATACAGAGAATGGGCAGTCTGTTTTGTCCTGATTAGAATGCATACTTTAGGAAATTCCATGTACAGTTAGAGAGGAGAATGCTGTGTTTCAGTTTTCACTTTGTGGTAAGTGTGAATGTATCATTATCATGTTTCCATTTGTAAGGCAGCTTTAAATAATATTGACATCTTTAAAACATTTTTGTTTCTATAATAGCCACACCTCTACTTAAATACAGAGCAGAAATTGGTACCATGGTTCATCAGTATAAGCAGTGACAGGACAGAAAGTAAATGCAAAATAATAATAATTTTATATTTAAAACTGAAGGCAAATAATTGTTATGTGTTATGATAAGAAACCAAAGCACTTCTTGTAATAGTCCCCGCATGACCGGAAACATCCCAGAGAACAATCTCATCTTGTTCTCTCAAAAAACAAAACTGAATTGGTACTGTATAAGGGGTCAGTGTTGATAGTGATTAATAGCAGAGGAGACATTGATGTAGGTCTGTTTGTGCAAAAACAATCTACGTCCCTTCAAAGTGCATGATCACAACTGTTGTTAGTTACACTTTGTGGCAGGAGACAGTAGGCAGTATGCATAAGGGAATGATTCTTTGTCTACACAGACATAAGAAAGTACTGATTGTGCTGTCAGTGTCAGTCTGACAACAAGTCAAGTCACCTTTATTTATATAGTGCTTTATACGATACAGATTCGATCAAAGCAGGTTTACAAGTTTCAAACAGGAAAATAGTTTATCAATAATGCAAGTGGACAATAACAAACATTTTTTTCAGATAAGGTCAGTTCATTGATGATTCAGTGATGTCATCATCCAGTTCAGTTCTCTTCCAATTGTGTCTGTGCAATCAAGGAATATAATGAGATGAGTTTGCTCAACTACTTAGGAGCTAAACCATAAAATACCAATACCAAAATACCAACCAATAAAGCATCACAATAATCTGACCTTGAGGACATGAATGCATGAATTAATGTTTCTGCATTTGACTTGAGAGCATAGGTCATAATGTAGATCAATTTTTAAGATGGAAAACAGTTCTAAAATAGGCCATTCATTGAAGGTGTGCCTTATAATCCGGTGCGCCTTATAGTGCGGAAAATACGGTATATCAGCTATGCATTCTGTTATTTTTGCAAATTGGTGTTTATTATTGGGCCATGAATAAATACAGAGATGAGTATCATCAACCTAATAGTGAAAGCTAACACCATGTTAGCTGATGATATCTTCCAAGGAAAGCGTGAAAAGCAGTGATCCTAGTACTGAGCCTTGTGGTACTCCATACTGTACTTATGATTAAGCATGCACAAATACTGCACTCCTGTACTCGTACTTGTAAAAAATGCCCTGATGCGCAAGCTTGTCGAGTGAATATCTCACAGACATCACTGGAAAGTTTGTAGTTCGGTCGGATATGTCAAGCAAGCAAGCAAAACAGTGCACAAGTTACTAAAATTCTTTGACCATAAGGGGAGCGAGAGGGATAGTCAGAGCACGCTTTTCTGTTGCATTATCTTGATTGCTGTTCGCTCCATTAGTGCGTGCATTTGGATTAAAACTAAATTGTAAGTATAAAACAAAACAAAAAAACAATATAGGGGCATTCACTATGAACAGCATTTATTTGAAACGTCAATCATACACGATTAAAATAAAAGTGAAAATGTGTGAAGCAGACTGTGTGAAAGACACTAGGCTATAAGTGTCTCTCTCGTTCTGCACCAATGCAAACATACGCGAGCTGCGCATACTTAGCTTGCCTCTAGAATTATGTTTTTTTAATTGTATGTGAGTGTTCACATACAATACACATACACATACAAGTTCACAGTTCCAAAAATGAACTATTTCATAGTTCTTGTGTTCCATATGTTGCTGCGAGCTATTATTTTTCAAAATTATTGCCACAGCCCATATAGAATCACAGACAGCAATTATTTTATCAGTTTTAACAATGAAGCTATGTGTCAGATTTCATCTTCATATCCAATTTTGAATCCTTATCAAACCAGGGTTTACATTAGCATTGAGGGGACAGCATTTCCCCATTGTTGATTTAATGCTTTGTCTCCCATTCTCACCGACCTTGTCATAAACATCATACAATTCTTTTAAATGATCATATGCCTTCTTGCTACATTAATTTTTTGTAAAAAATTTCGAGTTTACAATCACGTTCATCAGGCAGTAATACAGCACGTTCAGTTCACGTTCGCCCAAAATATGAACGAGTTCATGAACTATCGTTCAATGAACGCATTCAGGCACAACACTGGTTATTGTAATTACTATAATAAGTACATAGTATGTACTTGAGGAACAGGACTGTAAAATAAAGTGCTACCAAATGTTTTGTGATTACAGTGTTGAGCTGCTGCAATGGAGTAGAATTTTGATCTTGGAAGTAAAGAAGTTCATAAAGTCGTTACTGCTTTGCTGTTGGGAAATGTCTGTTCCTGTTGATACTTTATTTTTTGTGAACTCAGCAACTATATTGAATAAATGAAATGTATGCAGATATAGCAGTTTTTAGAGCTTAGTATAAGTATTATTATTGGTATATTGTTAGTATTAGTATTTTACTATTAGTAGAAGAAGGCAAATAGAATACTTTCCATCCATGCAATACGAAATACCTCTAGATTTGTTTTCTTAGAGCTGGTCTCCATTTTTCCGGCGTAAAGGAGCCTCAATATGTAAAGTGCTAGAAAAGAGAGATCAGTAGTTTCTGTTACATCATCAAGTTTTTCTGAGCTTTTGGATTTGCTGAGGAATTGAGACAAGTCAGAAATAGTGTTTACAAAGCAGTCTTTTGTTGTAGAAGTGATGATTCTACATATTTGTAACAAGGAATTTAATTTGCAGCTTTAGTTATATGGAGTATACACAAGAATAGATAATGATCCGAGATATTATCACTCTGCTGTAGAATATAAATTCCATTACCATCAATTAGCAGAGGGAAGCATCCATTTATCTAAGGACACAGTTTTACCGTGTGAATGATCAATGCCTAATGAAGACAGGATAAATGATGGCACTGTGAAATACCGCTCCTTTATCAGAAACAAAACCTTTTTCAGTGAGACTTTCTCTTGCTTTGTCCATAATAGTGTCAGATAGAAGAATCAAATAATAAACAATAGTTTTTGTCATTCCATACCTCTATAGTCACATTGTACTTAAATTAATACTGTGTAAAAGGAACTGTTTTGGTTTTCTTACGGTTAAAAGTAGTGGATTGCTTAAACTTTGGACATTTTTAATGTTTCAAATTGATACTCTTTCAGTGTTTCCCACAGACTTACACTGTATGTGTTGCGGCACTTCCCTTGAGGGAAATATATATGTATATAACGTAAATAAAAAACAGCAAACAAGTGTATTGAAAGTGCAAATTCATTGTCTGCCAGCAGAAGGTGCTTTTAGAGCGGCAGAAATAGGGGTTTCCCTGGAACCAGCGCCACACTCATTAATGCTCCTTGATTAGGCATTATAGGAAAGATTAAACGAAAATGACATCAACATTTTTCTGAAGACAGTTGGTTCCCTTCAAAAACAGATACATTCATATAAAAACTTTTTTTTTTTTTTGAAACGTATACAGCTCATGTTGATTCAATGAAGTCAAAGCCTTTTGGAAAAGCTATTTGTGGTGGTCAGTGTTGATATTGTGCTGGCTGCCACAAATAAATCAATGTATGGGAAACCCTGCTCTTTTGTTTCAGCTTCAGACACAGGGGGTGTCATTCCCGCAGTACATTGGGGTTCATCATTTTTTTTTTCCCATCTCTCTTTTAATCTTTCACCTGTACAAAATGAAAGAAGACATTTTTAAAAAGCTTACATTGTTAAAGAGGCACAGAACATAGTTACTGTAAGTGGTTCAGATACAGTTGTTAATAGAGAGCTGGTAAGTGAATAGACAGGCACCTCTTTCAGCACTCTCCAGAACATTTAGTTTAACTCTCAGTGTACTTCTGTTTGTGTCTCTTAGGTCAGTTTATCTCTGCTCGGCTCTCTTGATAGGACTGAATAATATAGGAGAGAGAGGCCACTGGCACATACCTGGAGTGACCTCTGTTTGCTTCATATCTTTGCTTCATATCTCCAAGTGCTCGAACTAGTTCTTTTCTTCAGATTGGTCATAATGGAAGTTGCTGTTGGGCTTTGGCTGATGTCACTGTAAATTGGATGTGCTCATAAATAGATTGGTACAAAAGGAGCATTAGACGATTGGTGACCATGTGAGGTTTGAGTAAGGTGCCACCTACACAAGCACATGTACATTTTCTCTACCTGATTTCCGCAATTCACCTATTAGTGAGTGGTGCTTTAGATTGACTGAATGCAGTATCGTTAAAATAATGTTTCTGGACATTAGAACGCTTAAATTACACAGAACACAGCTTTGATTTATCAATGCCCATTGCAGCACAGAAAAGCTGTAAAAATGTACTGGCATGTGATGAAAAACATGTCCTCATCAAAAAACTTTATCGTGATTTTATAGAGATCAGCAAAAATAATCGCTAGCTCTATCTAAATGCTTGCATTTCATAGTTGATCGAAATGATGAAAACTTGTCTAGCTCAATCCAGTCTTTTGAAATCATGAATAGAGAATAAAATTGAAATAGGACTCATATCGGAATCTGTCTTAACTAAGTCTAGGGATTCATGCATTTTGACAGGGCATTTCAATTACACTGTCTGAAAGAAATGTTGAGCGACAATAAAAGAAAGGTAACTTTGACAAATATCATTCTTAACATTCAAATGGCTTCTATTGTCATTACGGACGGTGAGATTAAGTTCACCTCATCAGACATGAGTATGACAGGTAACTCAATAGGTTGATGCCAAGCGGCGAGCAGAGGAGATTAGCTGGGCACTGATATCATTATTTGCAGCTATCGGGGATTCAGCATGTAGGCAATTGTAATTTCTAAGCTTATTAGTCCACACTCTGTGCAGGAGAAAAGCCTGGTGATAAAGCTTGCCGCAGACAGCCCAGCATTCTGCCACCAAGTGCTGTCACCGTGACACTTACCAAATGCCAGCAAGCTAGCAGCCTTGTAGTCCTGCCTAATAGAGGTTAAAACAGAGCACTGAGAGGTGCTCATTGATGAACATAACAATCATGTGTCACAAACACACATGTTTCAGACACTCTTTTTTTTTGCAGAATCGTTCCTGTCGACCTCAAAAGCAATCATTAACATTCCATGTTTTCATGTTAAAGAAGTTGCCTTCTTTACCCAGCCATACATTGAATTCTGTTTTCTACACAATTTGCTCTCTGTAATACATTCCTATATTAAACTTCTGCTTTGATGAAGTCTCTTGATAAAGCTGCTGCCTATGATATCCTGTTCTGACATCTGTCTCTCAACCGTGAGGGGCCTTCTGTTGGTGCAGTTGTAAGACTTGAGCCCATTGGCATGTCTAATTAATATTGCTTGCTGCTTCTTCGCTAAACTCATTAATGTTTGTGCATGTCCGTTACTTGTGCACAATATAAAAAAGCCTGGAAATGAAGGCCCTTTTGGAGACTGCAACAGTCACAACTTCAGAGAGGAGAGACTTAGATGAATGATGAGAGAGGAAGAGGCACCTGAATCCTCCATTGGCCAGCTTTGCACATCTATATGCAGGCATGAACTGAAATGTTGTCCTGGAGGAACTGAGATGTGTGGTACTGTTATTTGGCTCATTACTCTTCATTTGAAGATCAAACAACAGCTTAGCGTCTCACAGTCACAGACAGCTTAATCTGGCTCTATCAGGAGACGAGGAAAAGCGACAATGAGCGACAACGGTATTTGTATGTTTTGGAGGCATTTCTCAATTATTTTTTACATGCATGTTGTACGATAACCATCAAATATCAGGGTCATGTGGTTATCATTTTATTAGAGATGGAAACATTTTCGCAAGGGTGAGGGTGGAACAAAAATGACATTCATCAAGATCCCCTGAGAGCTGTGGATTTGATTTTGCCTTCAGGTACTGACATTTCAGAGTAATATCCTATGCAGTCCGGCAAGATGGGAGCGCTCCATACAGCCATAGAGCACCGAATGTGGACACTGTGACAACATAAGTAATCTCACAGAAATTAGAAATGTCACCTTTTAAAAGGCCTTTCATATTTCCTCTATTGTGAAGTGTGCGAAAGACCCAACTAACACCCATGAAAGGTTAATTATATTTCACAGTGAAGAAAACTTTATTTCCTTTGTACTGGATTTAGCGTTATTTGTTCATTTATGCTTCATTCCATCTGCCTAGTCACTGCTTTTGGAAAACGTTTTTTCTTTGTGCTCATGCATAAAGTATAATGTGATGTGTTTGACTGTAACTTAGAGCAAAATAACAGACTGGAGAGATGGGGACAGAGAGAGAGAGAGAGGATGTGTTTCAGTGTGGGCGTATTAGCTGAAATCTACCTTGGTTTACCTCGACTGCAGCAATTATCACTGAGCCCCCTATATAAGCATTCCTCTCAGACAGGGCTGAAAACGCTGTGAGACCCACATATAATATTAGATTAAATGGGCCCCCCCAAAAAATCAATACACAATGCAAATGAAAAGCAGCACAAGTAGCCACTCAGTATGCATATTTTCTGTCAAGTACACTCTCTGACCTGCTGCAGTGCACTTGCCAGCAAACTCGGCACTGTGGAAAATAACAGCTGATGTATTGTAACAGTGCTTCTTCTTGCTCCCTTCCCACTATATATACGGTACAATAAACCAGCTATTAGCAACCAACGTACTGAACAGATTGCTGGCTCAGATTGTATTCTCTGATTACGTGTATATATGTTTGCTTCCTTCAACTGCAAACATAACTGTAATGAACAGCTCCAAGCGTGGGGCACTTGTTTTGTGTCAGGGATGTACAAGGATACCACGCCACAAAAGGAGGCAATTATGTGTGGGGCATGTGTTGGGTGAGCCCATGCCTCTCTTCACCGCTTTGTGTCCATTGTGTGTGGAATTACCACTGGACTTAAACAGGAGGGAAAGAACACTCACAGTGGAGCACAAGATACAGAGTGACTACAGTGCAAACAGATAAGTGCTCATCGCATAAGTCCAACCAGCAGGTCAGAGTCAATATTACCTGTCAGTTTTGAAGATTCAAAACTAGCTCCCAACTAGCTAGCACTTTATTAAGCAAGTTTTTCATCAGGCTAAAGTCAATTAACCTGACTCTCATCATTTGCATTTTCCATTTCAGTTACCTTGAACAAGAGCACATATTTACTTATGGTGTGCTTATTTGCAACAAACAAACCATAAGTAGCATTAAAGAAATAAAAAGATCTAAATATCACATTTGTATTAAAATAAGAAATTATTTTTAAATGGCAAAAATAGATAACCTATTAGATTTACCTTTAGATAAATAGCATAATCTTTTTCTGTAATGAATAATTGTATAAAGATTAGATTTTTATGTATTCTGTATAGGGGCTTGTTATGAGATTGCCTCATCTATGATTTTCCTTTGTTAGTTTATTTTGCATCTTCTGTGCTTTTCTTTTCCTCCTGGTTCTTGTCACACACCTCAGCAGAGAGCATTTGAATGTATTGTCTGTTATGGTGTGAACTCATTATTGAAAATGTCAGGTGTATACATAAATGTATAGCACTGTGTGTATTATCTCAGACTTCTACTGGAAGCCTCTGGGGAAAACAAAGCAGATTTAAACACACAACAGCCTTAAAAGAGCTGTCAGTCATCCAAACTCTCCATCCCAAACCACTTTTGTAATTGGAAGGGATAGTGTTTCTGAACTTGGTAAAAAAAAAAAAAACACTGGGGCCATGGTGTCGCTGTTAGCTATTGTGCATATTATGATGCCTGGTGTTCACATCCCATTTCCGAGTCATCTCCTAAACATGTTTTTGACATGTCTCTTTAATTTATAGGTTTTATTGAGATAAAGTGTGAAGGAATGTATTACTGAACTGTGCTTGACTGTCTACATGAGATCAATTTCACAATACCTATGAGCATCATGCATGCAGCTCACCACTGTAGAAGTGTGTAAACCCAGTGTTCCCAGCATAGAGCCACTTTTCTTCTGTCGTGGCATTGTCCATTCACACCCCCTTGGCTCTTAAGGAGTCATATCCTGCCCTGTTTGGCTAAAGAAGACTTTCTGTCTGTATAGACCCTGTAACCCCTCCTTCTTGTTCATCACAATGGGAGACTTTAAGCTTAGACACTGGTGATGGGGCAACAGGACGGACCACCAGCACACTTGGCCACCGCATGTCCCATAATCGGAGAGCAAAACAAAAGCACATTGAGGCCTCCCAGCCTATCCATTCTTTTGTGAGATGACCCTAAGGTACTAATGCTGACAAGGCACCACAGAAGCACTTCCTGTGCCTCGACCGGAAAGAAATTTATCACCCGATCCTTCAATAACATATCCGTTGGAGCTGGAGCTGGATGTCTAATGAGATGACTTTGTAGATGCTTGGTAATTGGTTGTCAATTTTTTTTTTGAGTTTTTTATACAATGGGTCCTGTTATTGCCTCTTTTTTTTTTCTTTTGTCCCTCTGTCCGCCTCTCTAATATATGAGAATTGGTGGGGGAGCTTCACTGTCCCATTGGCAGATATCAGGAGAGCTCTGTCTTACCCTGCCTGCTGCAGCTTCACCCTTTGTTGGGCAGCTCTAATAGGATTAAAATGGGTTTGCAGGTCTATCAGGGAAAGCTGCACACAAACTGAAAATGGATGCATCTCTTGGGGGACATGTCATTGTTGTGTTTCGTCCAGCCATAATGTTTGGGGTAAACTCCTGGTGTCCTGGCGTGGAGGGGCAGAGAGAAGGCATTGCCTGAGGTCAAGCCAAGGGAAAATCCCAGGATTATGGTAACACTCATTACAATGCACACAAAGGCAGTTGGACCAGAGAAAGCACAAATAGGGCGCTTAAGTCAAACAGCGTGGGCCAAAGGATTCTCTTCTCAACACCAACATTGATTAAGTTTGGCCCAACTAGAGCCTGTCTCCACAGTGTATACGGTGCAAGATGCAGGTTTATCAATGAATATGCAATTGATTATTTGGTCACACTTCTTACTATTAACTTCAACTTTTGCCACAATAAACTACTAATTACTGCTTATTAATAATTAATAAGGTAGTTGGGAAGTTTAGATATGGGATAAGATTAAGGGATTTAAAATACAGTCATGCAGAATAAGGCAGGGAGGATCTATATATAATATTGTAAGACATTTCTGTATTCACTTCAGCTATCCAAATCAAAACAAATCAGTTGTTTTCAATGTTAAAGTACTGACTGTGTTGATCTGTATTTTAGAGGCCCAAAGTTATATTTACACCAACCTGCTATTGAGACAACAATAAGACCAATTTGCATACAGATGAGAGTATACAGAATCTGCATATTTCATTGCTTTTCCAACAGTTGCCACTGAATTTGGCAAATGTCCAATGTCAGAGAAACCTAGCAGGCCCACAACATTCTGACCCGCAGAGCTGTAAATGTACTGGGGCTGGCACAGAGCGATGTTTGTGTTGGTTTCAGTGGGCCTCTTGAGACTACCTCCTGTGGAAAATATGACTTCACATGTTGCATATGAATATGACAGCAGCATATTAAATATATGATGTTTTTTGTCATTCAAAACTAGCGAAGTTTGTTACATTTAGAACATTTTCTATAATTGTGGTACAATATCACGTGTACAATTTCCACCTTACAAATACATCGTTGTGTAATGTCTGCATTTGAGCTGTTAGTGCCAATGGGCTTTCCTCAAATAACAAATCATCACCACTCACCTACGTACTTTCAAAAGGACACATTATTCTAACTTTTATCCTGCCCCATCCAAATATCATTCCAGTGCCTAATTCATTTTGTTTGTACATCACCTTATCCAAGACTAATTTAAAGGTTAAATGTACTTTTCATTTAAACTTAAACTAAAGTTTTTTTATTATTATTTTTTAAATAAATTATTGCACCTGCTTTTGTCGGACTTCATATAGTGGTTCCTATACTATTATATATTATACTATTCTTATATATTTATTTTATATCATACATTTATTATTTATAGTAATATTTCTAAATATGCTAAGTTTATATAATTAATTTAAATATAATAAAATATTTTAAGATGATCACAAGTTGAGAATGTCACATATTTTGGTGGTGAAGCATAGTGTTGAAAATGCATATGCTATAGCTGTAATGGCAATGAATCGATGCACGTATCTAACTCTTGTTGCATACTGTATGTTTCTTACCTTAGACCCATAAATGTCCTGTAACTGGCATCCTTCCTTGAGCTACAGAGGTTTGTTTATTTCTGTTATCCGAATTAGATCATAACATTCTTAAATGATTCTCAAATTGCTTTTTCGAGACTGGCAGGATAATGAAAATGTACATAAACGGAGCACGAAGGGGAGAAAATCTTATTTTACCCTGGGACTGATAGGCAGGCAGGCCACATATCCATAGCTTTAAATAACGTCAATCTGGGTAGTCCCCGGATTGAAGCCCAGGCGCCGCAAGGCACAATTTTGCCTTTGCCTACAGTCTGATCATTTCAGAGCTACTGGCAACTTGCTACTGGGAATTTCTGCCTGTCTTATCACTTGGGCTCAGCGAAGTTCACTGCAGCTAATCGGCGCCGGGATCACTCACTCAAGGATTCCGCGATCATGTTTTGCCCTCGCCTGTGACAGCTGTCCCCTGCCCGCATTAGCAATGCAGATGAGTCTTCCTAATAGGTTAATGCGGAACAACCGAAAATGAGCTTTAATCCCCCAGTGAAATAATCCAACACTGGGAAATTCCTTGATGTGTAGAGATAGAGTCATCGGTTGTGACTCAATTAGTCCTCACTCCGTTCGGTCTCGAGGTACCTTGTGCCCTGTGTCCCTAAATGGTGTGCAGTGCACTGACGGCAAGGTATGTGCTGAACACGACTTAGCGAGTGGAAGCTGCAGGGACACCAAGGGCAGTCATTATACCCACCTGACAAACCTCATCCCCTTATTTATTCCCCTTTTAGTCGGCCCACCACTGATGTCAACACACACACACATGCAAATTAAATGAATAAACACATAGCCGTGGAACCTGCAGTGCAGTGATAAGTCAGGCAGTGTGTGCTGGCTCTGCCACAGCAGCACTGTTTTCAGCCTAATTGGAACTAAGTTGGAGACACATGTGGGAGCAAATATATGACTATATTCATATGCACATTCCCCTATTTGGACATGGCGTCTATTTAAATATAAATTGAACTGGGGCTGCTCAAACTCAATCCAACTAATCAGGCTAATGTCAAACCCAGTCTTGCATTCGATATAGTGGTGATTATATCCTCCTTTTTTTATTTAACAAGTAACTGCACATGCACATGGTCATGCTCTGCCGCAGTCAAAATAAAGCAATTCCGTTATGCTGGTCAGTGGTGAGTGGAGAGTGTCTGCGATGTAGGCTGGGACTGCCGAGGCCACTCTTGGACTGTTAAAATGGTGAGTCTCCCCATGACCACAGCCTCTCTAAGACAAGACAAAGCAATTCCGCAACACTCTTTTCCTAGGAGATTGTCAAGAGAGTTTGTGCCTCATTTCTCAAAGCAGGTAGCAAGTAATAAAAAGTCCTCTCTCAAGCCGTCGTACATTAGCAATCCACTGAGAAAAGTGAGCGCTTCGAAAAAGAGTGCTGTTGTAGAGGGGAGGGGTCCGTCAGACATCACAATTACATCCTGTGTGTCTTATGAAAAAAAAAAAAGCTGAAATCAGTACAGAAACAAACTGCACAATCAGCCAGGGCTTGCTAGGAGTGGAATATGCAAAAACAGCAATTAAATGTGTTAGCATACACACTGTTTTCCATGATATCGGGGCATCTGTAGCATTAGCGAAGTGACTCCTTAAGGATAATGGAGTCACAAAATGAATGTGCAATCTAGCTCTGTGTTTTCATCATTAGCGGGAGACAACTCCGCTAACATCTCCCAGCGATGCCGGGTGGGAAAGAGGAGAGAAAGAATTTATGTGCCCTCGCATGCCAAATTAATTCTTGTCTTGACATCTTAATTCTCAGTTCTTGTGTGTGGTCAAATCAGCCCACGATAGAAAAGCAATCAAGCAATTATTCCTAAATTATATTTGGCCAACACACACTGATTGGTTATTCTATTCTTATTGGCTAAGCTCATTAATTCTGAGCAGCTTGCTTGTTATGCCTGTGCCGTTACTCCTTTCCCTCGTTTCTCCCCTACCCCCTCTTTCTCTCGCTCGCTTGCTCATTCACCCTCTTCCCATTCTGTCTTCTGCCGTTGCCTATCTTCTGTTGCAAGCCCTGCCAATGTTTCAAGATGACACACATTTTAGAGACCCCCCCACCCCCACCCTGATCTGTGGCATTGTCTCCTCCACCAATTACCATGCCCATCTCTGATTAACTTTGATGTGGAACCTAATGAGATAAGGTCGACCGTCGAGGCAGTGGCTGATAGTTGCCTCATTTATGCCTGTGTGCAGCATCGCTGAGCCACACTGGCTAACAAGAGGAGAAGGAGAGTCTTCATCACTTCAGGAGTGCCGTGCTATCGCTGCATTCTGAGACACTCCATATCCATGCACATATGGACATAAAAAGAAATCCAAATATACTTCAAGAGTTTGGGAAGCAGGAACAGACTCTCCACTGTCTCACACACGTCATCTTTGCCTGGTTAATGGCTGTACTAGGGTTTAACAGCCATGCTAATTGCTAGAGTATTTTGGTGTGTGTGCTAACAGAAGCCTCTACCCTTATCTACAGCTCCAGCGTTAAAACCTTATTGTGGCACATCTGGGCACCCTGTAAATCCTGCCTGTACAAAACAGAGAGCTGTTATTGCATTGTTTGTAGTCTTCCATTAGCACTTGGAAGGTCTTGGGAACGGCACAAATATTCCACTGGCAGAGAATCATTATACCGTGCTCATGCATTGACGTCTGTAACTCAAATTTTAATTATGGATTTCTTTAATGTTTTTATTTTATTTTATTTTTTATACATGCAGACAATACATTATATAGGTATTTATTCGTCAGTGTAATTTTGTTATTATTAACATTGACAATGGTATTATTTCAGTTATTTGTAGAAATAAATACTATGTAACAAAAAGTTACAAAATCTTAATTTAGGTGCTTTACTCAACAAATATTAATATTTTTTTATTAATTAAAGAGTATATTATAACATTTTTGGTAATACTTTTCATTGGTTTAGATTACCTATTAATAAACAATACTTTTACAGCAAATTTTTATCTTAGTTAATGTTAATTTCTACATTTACTAATGCATTTTTAAATCAGATGTTGTGTCTGTTAACATTTGTAAATGCACTGTGAACTAAGAGAACAAAAAATAAACAATTGTAATTTTGTTAACTAATATTAACAAAGGTTTATTAATGTTTTAAAAAAATATAAATTTTGCTCATAGTTCATGTTAGTGAACGCTTTAAATAACTGTTACAGATTTAAAGGCATTATTTGTCATAATTTTTTAAAATCAATATTGAAATTAATATTTCATTCTCAGCTTTCTCCCTTTTACAGTCCAGCGGCACTTTGTTGAATAAAGAGCCTAGTTATATATCGTTTAAGCCCATTATATAATATATAAATGTATATTATTATATAAATACCATAATAATGTTTTTGCATACTTATAATGATTTTTAATTTAATGCATATACATTTTTAACAAAGTTAAATTTAATTGAAAAATTTAATAAATAATAATATAATAATAACAAATTTGATATTATATTATATTATATTATATTATATTATATTATATTATATTATATTATATTATATTATATTATATTATATTATATTATATTATATTATATTATATTATATTATATTATATTATATTATATTATATTATATTATATTATATTATATTATATTATATTACTACCAGGACATACAGTTGAATCTTTTATCAACTTTTATTAGCCAGATGCTCCATTACTACTACTATTATTATTATTATTATTATTATTATTATTATTGCCTAAAACATAAAGATAAATGCAATCCCCAGTGTTGTGTGGCTTTTGATTTGGATTATAAATGTAAATAAAATATCTTCATCTAGCACACACTCGAGGTAAATGGGCAGAGCATGAATGCAGCTCTGTGAGCTGTGGAGAGCCCTACAGACTTTAAAGCACAGGCCCAATTAAGCTGTGCCTCATCAGCTGGAAGAGAGAGACATACCCAGAGCTAAAGACTGAAGATAATACTACATTACAAAGCAGCCGCTTCGCACTCAGTGTAAAATTAGAGCCAAACATCTTGATAACACCCAGAAAAAGAAGAAACCTCCAAACAGAAGAGAGAAAGAAGAAAGTTACGCAAATCACAAATAAAGGCCTTCCTAGTCAACACAATTAATAGTGTCCTTTTTTGTGTTCTTATAATACATCTGTGTGTGTGGGGGGGGGGGGGGTTGTTGGGGGGATTTTTTCTTTATCTAAATTGTAACCAATTAAGGACAAAGCAGTGCCCTCTAGCTTCCCAGAAAAGGAGTCGCAAGCATAAAAGGAAATTGACAGTCGACATTCCAATTTCATTCAAGGAGGCAATTTCCTAATGCTAATCACCATCTGCAGATGTTGTCCGCTGATATATTTCTCTACATTAATTTATTTATTTTTTCATCCCAGCTGCGACCATGTAAAATTTGTCACAAAGGCAGATAGCTCAGTGCTAAGATGCTTGCACCAGGTCTGTAGAGTTCAACAAGCCAGACAGCTTTCTGTCTCCCATACTCTGGCTCTGTCTCTCTCACTGTCTGATAGTGTATATCATCAGAGCTTACTGTCTGAACCGCTGAATGAAAGCACTCTTACTAGAGGTGTTGAAAAATAGCAGATCACTGGATGTATTTGCAGAGATATGGAGGCAGATGTGATCTTATGTGAGCAAAATTTAAGTTGTTTAGAGTTTTTCCTTATTATTGCAGAAATGAACATTTAATTGCTTCAGTGTTTTTATAAAATTATTAATACATTTTAATTATTAATTATTATTAATAAAAAAAAATCTTTACATTGATTATTTTTATGACTTTTAGATCATTTACATATAATTGCAATTAAACATTCATGCATTTGCTCACTTTATATTTAATTACTTTTATAATTTTATAATTTTTACTTAGATCATTTAAATATATTGCAATTATGTTTAGCTTCCACTAAACATATATTTTCAAGTACTGATTAATTTATATCTTTTAATTTTAATAAGGTAACCAAAATAGTTACAAAATGTATATTAATGAAAATACTGTTATTATAATATCATTGAATAGTATTGTTAATATTATATTAATACTATTACTGTAATAATGGTAATATTCGGCTCTTACAGGCTTGCTGTTATTTTTGGAGAATGAGGGTTAAGAGCTCTTGAACTACACACTTATGAAATCACCACTATGAATGAAGAAACCTTTCTGAAAATGTATGCAATTACCGAGATCCATTATTATATAACAACATTTTAAATAATAATACTTTTTTTGAAAAACATTATTGTTGTGCATTTTACACAGCTAAATTCAGCATGTACAAATTGTGAGAATATACGTGTACCATGACCTCGTACATTTTTGTTCTTTTAGTAAAATTCTTGGGACAAAAAATGTGTCTAGGTTTTTGGCTGGGACGCTTAAATAATCTTTCTTTTCTCGCTCTCCTTTCAAAATCACATTTGTTACTTTTATACTTTCTGTTTGGATTTTGGAGATAGTAACCACTACAGCAGTCCCAGCACTTACAATGCCAGACTCTGTTTTGAAACAATTGTGACTCGTGGCCTCTTCAAGCGTGCTAAGCGATCAAAAACAGGCCAAGACAAACAAGGCCTGCAGCTGTCCACAAAACAAAACCACAGATAAATACTCAAACACGTCTGGGCCAGCGGAAACGGCTTGGCTCTCGCCTGGCCCTTAAAGAACCCATTGTGCTCCCCAAAACAGCACAATGTCACGCAGCCCTCATTTGAGAGAAATTTTGATTTACCACCTCTTTCATTCACATAGTGCCATGGAGGTGGGAGCGAGAAAAAAGGAGGAAAAAAACCCACCCTGCTGGAACAGAGTGGAACGGCTCCAACCTCCCTCGCTCAGCCTGGTTTTACAACCGGATCTCTCTCATCTTCCAGCCAGAGATACTCTACGTGTAGAAACCGTTTAGACAGCGGTGCTGAAAAGCCTCATTTTAATATTCAGCACGGCAATTCATTATCATTCTATTGGGTGCTACAATGATGACTGAAGAGTCTTTGACCCCCCTGATTGTCAGATCAAGGTCAGTTACTAAGAAAATAAAATCTGCATTCCTGTCTGACTGCTCCCACCTCAATCTGCATCTTTCCGCTTATGAAAACGAGCTTCTCCTCTCCCACCTTTGATGGGTGTATTTACGTTCTCAATGGGGCCACTTCTAACAGAATAGACTTGTTTTTAAGTAAAATAATTTAATATATATAAAGTTTTGATCTTGGAATATGAAAGGCAATTTTATCTCAAGGGTGAGAGATGTGCAGCAGGATGTCTGCTGAAGGATGAATTTGTCGGATTGCAGGTTAGATATATATGAGCAGGCACGCCGTAAAAAAAGAGAGCGTAAGCGAAGACACTGATGACACTGTAAATATGTCCTCTCATTCATGTGGGCAGTCCAGCAGCAGGAACACAAAGCCTAATTAAAAAGCACCCAGACGCAGCGCAGCTTTAGTGGGTGTCAATGACCACCTATTAAGAAATCTTTATAGGGACCTGTCCCAACCCACTGTCATGTTTCTCTCTTGCACACACACACATGCATACAAATCTTCCTCATGCATACGGTTTTCCCTTCGTGCGACCTCCCAGAGCCACTGCTCCACGACAGCAGTAGTCACTTCTATTAGTGCTGGTGTGGCATGTGTGGCCCCTGGGGTCAGTGGTAATCCAGAGGGAGTTTTCACATTGTGTTTTGGGACATGGGGTCAAACTGTTTGAAATGAGGGGGTTTTGTTAAACATCCATTATCCAGACCCAAATGTATTGTCTTGATTTATTGGGAGCCTGAGGCTCTCCACCACAATACTGCGGTGAATGCCGTAGACGGCAGTAAAATGCAGAACAGCTCTTAGTTTCCGTGGGAAGTTAAGCAAAATTATTTTCTTTTAAAAATGAAAAAAAGTATATATAATAATCACACTGATTTACTAAATGTTTGAGAAGTGTAATAACAAAAATCAAAAGCTAGATTAATTAAAACTAAAAATTAAAAGTTAATTTCTATTTTGGAACCATTATTTTATTTTATTTTTTTCCATTCTGAGTTCCTTAAGAAACTTTCAGCGAACAGTTCTTAAAATCTTAGTGTGAAGAACATTTTAATAATCAAAGGAACCGTTAACTCTATGAAGAACCTACTGAGCAGTGGAAAGGTTATATAGATATTTAAGGTTCTTCACTGAACCATAGGCACAAAAAAAAAAAACCTGTAAGGAATGTGATAAAACGTCAATTTTGATTTTGTCTTTGTGCTAGTCTTGCTATGTATTGTGTGTAATTAATGCTAATTATCCTGCTTTAACAGAAGAGAATGCAGGGCTCATTAAAACAATCTACTGAAAGAATTTAGACTCCACTTTACCTTATTTGACAAGTTATCCTTCATGATTTCAGAAGGATTTTTGCTCTTGGCATCATACAGAATGACAGAGCCATGATTTTATATCATCTTCTGAAGACTGAAGGTAAACAGGCTCTAATTATACAGCAATCCCCCTGCACAGGCTAGGAAATGTCAGCCTATTACTTCACTGCGAGTTTCAAATGCTCAAGATAATGACCAGTTACTAATTGGTGCTTATACTTTAAATCGGTTAGCATGGAATATAATTGCATCTATTATGGAGGTAAATAATCCCCGGAAATTAGCATCTTTTAGCCAAAACGCATCCTATACAGTACTACAGGGGAGAAAGGGTCTCGATGTTGACAGAGAGATGGTGTGATTTTTTTATTAGCTTAAGGTTCCCAGGGGCAAGGGTGTTGAGACCCCGTGAGCTTTCTTCTATCAGCTGTCGATGTATTAAGTGTAATGGGTGGCCATATTATTTTTCCTATGTGCCTGTGTGCTTGCTTGCTCAGGAAGAGCTGGAAAAAGACTCCCAGTTTACAAGAGACTGAGGTAGGGGAATTTATATATACTCTTAAAAAATTATTTTCCAGAAGGCGATGCCATAGAAGAACGTTTTTGGTTCCCCCAAGAACCTCTGAAGAACCCTTTTCCACTGTAAATTAACCTTTTGTGCAATTGAAAGTTTCCATGGACCTTAAAGGTTCTGTGTGGAACTAATGATGCCAATAAATAACCTTTATATGCCAGGCTTGGAACCTCAACAGCACTTTGGAGGCTGGCAGGAGAAAGCATGGTGGTTTGACCAGAGCGGTAAGGAGCATAAACCCCACCACCAAACAGCACCAACACCACCGCTGTCTGCCTGTTCACACCCATGTCACGCTTGTGTGACACCCCACTTTGCTGAGCTTATTTGAACTGTCCCACCCAATTAGCACTAATAAGTGACTTGGTAAGGATGAGCAGACATGGTGTATCCCATCCTTCCTTGTGCCCTCCCTGACACTTAGTAGCCCATGAAAATCCCCAAAAGACCACAACCCCTGCTAATAGACAGAGAAAGGCAAACGCATCTCGTTTTCTGAGCAAACAAGTGCCAGTAAAGAGGCAAATTAATGACAAGTCATTTGAAGGGGTTTGTCGGGGAAATGATTTTGCACACGTCTCACCGCTGAAGAATTGATTAGGACATGCTCAATCAAAGTACCTGAATCAATAAAGTAGCGCAGAGAGAAGAGAAAAGACATGCTCCAGCTTAATTTATCCCCTGCACCATTTCTTGTAGGAAAAGAGAGATGAGAGTGGAGATACCATACTAATCTGTCAGGTGGAAATGAGCAGTACTGTTAAGATAGAAATGTTGACTGAAGGTTTCAGTGCCTATATTTACTGTACCTGCAGTTTGCTTCTTTACTAGGCATCATACTGTAGCCCATGCTACGAGAAAGCAATAGAATGTATAGGGAAAGTATTTAAAGGCTATTAATAAGTATGTTTAAAATTCAATAATGGTATATTTGTGTGTGTGTGTGTGTGTGTGTGTGTTTATAAAAAAATAAATAAAACACGTTATAGTACGGTTTCATTTGCTAACATTAGTTAACTACATTAGTTAACATGAACTTACAATACTTCTGAATCTTAATGTTAATTTAAACATTCACTAACACATTATTAAAATCAGAAGTTAATATATGTTAATATTATTTAATGATGATCATGAACAAACAGCAAAGTGTTGTTGTTGTTTTAACAGTTAATTAACAAAGATTAATAATTTAATTCCCCATTGTTACTTAATGCATTACAGAACTAATTTCAACTAATGAACCTTATTGTAAAGTGTTAATCAACAATGCTGTAGTTATTGTTTAAATACATATGAATGGCGCTCAACTAGTTTAATCTCATCTTTTGATTACATGGGATATTGTTCCATTGTTATATAATTAATTATTGCATTAACTAATTAAAAGAGAATATTTTATATTTGGGGAACACCCTAAGAGCAGCTTTATTATTCCCTTTTGTGTTAAATGTGTTACATTTGCTAAAATGTATAGCTTTAAGAATAATTTTATAATTGTATTATTAATTGTCCTGGACTTATTAACGCAGTATAAAGCTCATTTATTTGTAAGTTATTGCTAGATTAAATGGAACAGGTTGAGGATTCAGCATAGGGTATTACAGCTATTCAGCACTGATGTTTTACAAGTTAGTAATGCATAAACTCCTGGTCCGAGGTAAATCATCATATCTGATACTGTATGCTGCTAGAGCTGACTGAAGTTGAACTTCCTTGTTCTGTCTCACATGTTTGTTTTTGTTTTTCCTCTGGTTTATTCGAGCCAGAAGTTGGAGGGTACTGCAGGCAGAGTGAAGCATTATTTTAAACATGGTTTTGCAGATTAGCACACTTGCCAAGCCCTGTGGAAGGCCCTTAATTGATTTCCCTTTTGACTGTTTACCTCAGCTGTAAGGGTTCCTGGAGCAGAGTGACAGCAGTGTCCTCCGTGCGCCGTAGCTCTGTGCAGCCGCCAGCAGCTCTGCCAAGTGCCTCATTAGTATTCCACGCAGTGGCATTTGCCAGCCTGAGTGTTGCCTTGGCAACACTGCCCACACAAGTGATGATAAATGAGGCTTTCAGTCTCCTCTCCTTGTCTCTTCTGCTCCTCGAACCTCAGAATGCAGTGCTGAGGAGGCCATGGCCAGTGTGCAGTTCTTCCTTCTGGAGGGACGGCCAGAAAAAGTGGGGTAATTAGGGTTTATACGATGCCGTTTATTTGAGCGCGAGTGTGGAAATAAAGATGGTAGTTATACAGACTATAGCTCAGTGAAAGATTGATTTGAGGACAATAATATTTCTATTTATATGGAAGAGTAATTCTTTTTAATATATATAAATATAAGGTTTTTTTATTTTATTTCATGCCATCTGATTTCTCTTAAGTAAAATGTGCTGATATTTTAAAACAGTTTTCACTCTGAAATTGCAAGTAAACTTCACAAATATTAAACATGACATTTTGAGGTAGAGAGACTGAAATAGTATTTGCTCATAACATATATATATATATATATATATATACATATTTGTATACTGTATATATATATATATATATATATATATATATATAGAGAGAGAGAGAGAGAGAGAGAGAGAGAGAGAGAGAGAGAGAGAATGAGATTTCTCATGTTCATAATTAACTGTTACAACTGCAGTATATTTATATCTTTGCTCTACTAACTTATTTAATTTCAATCATATAAGGAAAAAAAGACTAATTTATAAAATACATTTCAGGTAAAAAAAAAAAAAGTCAGAGCCTAGTAATTAGATGCATTTTCCTTGAGACAAAAAGAAAATTATTTGAAAGCAGAACTCATCTTCAGTAATATCATATTGCACAGAGACAGACTGTAGCTGGACGTGTTTCGGGATCCTCTCCTGATCCCATGGTGTTCATAATTAGCATAGATCAATCTAAGGGAAAAAAATATGAATTTGGGAAAACAATATTAAAGAATAACAAATAATATGTTTTGGCACACTGGGTATTTTGTATCATACTGTGTTAATTGTTTCACATTCAAAACATAATCATTATAAATGTAAACATTTCAAAATTAGCATAAAGAATTAATTCATTCACATTCCGATTAGATGTGTTACAGCATTAAAGGTATTCTGGGTTAGTTTGCTTTTAACACTGTCACCAACACCAGACATTAAAGCAATGAAATTATGAACTGTGAAACACGTTCTCCCATATGTTCACAGTATAAAGCTAAATTATATATATATATATATATATATATATATATATATATATATATATATATATATATATATATATATATATATATATATATATATATATATATATATATAGTGCAAGCAGGCACACAATGTTGCCCTGTTCAAGCTATTTTGCTTTAGACTGGCATACATCTATGAGAGGATGAAAGAGGAGATGTATTCTTCCACTCACAAATCTTCCTCATCCCATTTAAACAAAGTAAGCCGAGTTATTGGTGTATTACAGAAAGAGGTCTGAGAGGCAGGTTGAGATGAGATTCAAAGGCACTTTATTAAGAGTGAGGGGAAATGATCCACTGAAGTATCTCTCCTTTGTTTGTGTTGCAAATACTTCATTTGGCTGTGCAAATAGTCTCTCTCTCTCCCTCTTGGTGTATGATGGTTCTTCCCATCTCTAGGAATCTTATGATGAAACTGAATACTCTAAAACAATGAAAAAATTCATGTCTTCTTTCTTCATTATTATTTCTCTTATGGCAATGTACTTATATTAAAGCATTTTAGCTTATATTGTTTTCACCATGCATAAAACCATTCTATTATTATTATTATTATTATTATTATTGTAACACAAGTAAATATTATTAATAAAGTTATTAATCAATAGTAACAGCGGCATTAGAGCAAAACATTAACATTTGAGGAATATTATATATATATATATATATATATATATATTTTTTTTTTTTTTTCAGCATTAGGTGGCCTAATTTTTTCAAGGAAATTAGCCTCCCTTCAGATTTTGTGATTTTACACTTTTGAGAACATACAATCCTATGACAAATGGGAAAACCATTACTGAGGCCACAACACGATTTTATTGTTTACTTAAATACAATGCCAACTTAATTTCAGGACAGAGTGATTACTCGTTAGCTTTTTGATGAGTTCAACACTCTTGAGAATATATGCACTATATATTATGTAATGTATTGTAATGTATTACACTATACAGTACAAATTATGGCTGCAAAGTCCAGACGTTAAAACAAAGAAAAAACACACAATAACGAATGTTTGATAATTCCTATTTATTATAGAAAAAAGAAAGTAGTATATCTCTGGCAGATCCAATCAAGCCTGATTAAACTTCTCTAGGACACTAAGAAGTGACGACTTCAAACAGACTGGACACAATTGGCGAGTGTGAACCTCAGCCTCTAGTGTCAGCCTAACAGAGTGGGAGTAGCCGGAGGGGGCCGAGGGGGAGGCCTTGTCTATTAAAAGATAAATGTATTTTTTTCAATCCATTATTCATGGCAGGGCAAAGCATGGAGTCAGGGCTTAGCACTGCAGAGGAGCCCACCCGTACCGGCCCTCCCAGACCCCCACACTACGATAGAGGCAGAGCCAGCGACAGCTGGGAGAAGCAGAGAGAAAGGTTGAGAAGAGGGAACTGAGAAAGGTCAAAAGAGAGAGGAAGAGACACAAAGAAGACACAAAAAGGTTTTCTGGGATGGGGGGAAAAAAAGGGAATGAGGAGGAGCGAGATGACGCAAGTAAAAAGCTGCAAAGCACTCAAGACACTTTTGAACTCTCTCTTAGTTCGGCCGATAAACAACAATAACATGCTCATTCTCTTCACACACAACGCATTTCATTTTCATGTATTTTCTGCATGAAAGGTTTGAGCAGATATTTCTAAAATAGAAATGGACTCATTGCAGTTTGTGCTGAGACAACGGCGTCATAGTCTGCAGGGAAAACAGATTAGAAGTGGACTAAATATCTTTTGTCAGTCATCTTTAAATTATATGCAGCTCTGATGAGCAGCAAAAAGAATATGTCAAACATTTTTAGACGTCTGAAAAAGTGGCTGGAGGAGTTTCTTTCCCCGTGTTTTCACTTTTGTAGTAGCAGGTTTATAAAGTCCTATTAAATCTAAACATTACATTAATTCTAATTGCATGCAATTAAAACACTGCTGGAAGATACAACATTTGAACTGAAAAATATATATAATAATAATAATAATAATAATAATAATAATAATAATAATAATAATAATAATAATAATTCTTATTTAGGGTTTTATATTTCCTTCTCACACACTTGAACTTGCAAGAACAAAAACTGATCTATGTTAGTCCAGCATGATTTGGCAAAGTGCTTTGATGGAAGCATGACAATTTTACTTTTCGTGCAAAGGGGTGAATATGGTAACGATTGCAAATTTGGTTATCTAATTACTGAACCAGAGATAGAGAAGGATTATATGCTTCTTATATACAATTTCTTATTCATTTACCAATATGAAATTTCTAAAATGTTGTAAAAACATTGATTATTTCCTGGTTTTCAAAACTAAGACATAATGTGGTTTCAGACATTAGGACGTATTATATATATATATATATATGGCAGTAGATGACAGATTGGGGGACAATTATTCTTACCTGTTCTAATTCTAAGATTACCAGAATTGTCTCATGATTGGTGATAATTGAGCACATGCTGCACAATTTATGTGTTTCCTGCCAATGGCCATTTAGCAGGCCTGTTTAACTGATGCTCTGATTATAAGCTTCTCTGAGAGGAATGCTGCTCTGCCACCCATCCTTGGGCCCCGGCTTGCAGAGGCCACATGTTCTCAGTATGGAGCACAAACAGTGCCTTTACACAAAGAGACACATCCATCAAACCAATACAAACATTGCTCCAATAGGAGAATGTGCATATGCATATGTTAAGCAGATGTTAGATTTATGAACTTGTTTTCTTTAGGAAACTTCGTATAATCTTGACATCTATATTATTTATTTGACATCTATTACTTTTTAAAATCATATATATTGTTACACTTCACTGTATTCAAAATATCCAGATACATGTTCAATGTAAAACACTAAGATTTCAAAATGACTTCCAGAAGAACAAATTTTCAAAATCACTCAAATAATTAACATAGTAGCCTTATTTCATCAAAAGTGCTACTTTGGAGGTACAGGGAAACTTTGGTACAAAAAAACAGACATATATTGGCATAAAATGCACACCCACATTCGAAAGAAAGGAAACGCTACATTACATGAAGAGAGGGCGGACTGAACAAGCCACCATGCTGAGCACATTTGTATTTACACAAGAGAGCACAAGGGTGGGAACAGAGAGTGCAGGGGCTGGAAAATATGTGTGGCATCAGAGGGGGGTTGTTTGTGTGTGTTTGTGTATGTATGGGTCACCATGCCCATTTTCACTTTTTAGTGTTGTGGGCAAAGCGAATTGCAAAAACAAAGCACGCTCATATTTGGGCTTTGACATGTCAAGGATTACTTGTTCCATTGACTGTGCTGCCTATTATCTGCTTATCACTCTCTGCTCTTTACTCTCTTTCTTGTCTCTGCTCAATGGCTTCCTCTCACTGTCCATCCAACCCCGTGCACACACACTCACACATTTGCTTGCTCCCTCCCTCCTGATTCTCTATCTTTTAACACTTACAAAACTGAAAAGATTCGGTCTGGGTTGGGATCAGGCCACCTGGAAGCTGCAAAAGAGTTTGGCATCTCGCCAGTGGCCAGCTGTAGTATTGTGCTCTCCATTGCCGTCTCAGTTAATTCCAGGCATTGGCGATTGTTGCCATCCCTGTTTACGGCCCACCGCCTCTGCAGCCTAACCGGGCTCCCCAGGGCCAATTGTCCCTGGCCGTCTCTTGTTTAATGCTGTTTTGCAAGTTATTAAGCCCTGGAAGTCTATTAATCACAGTTCAGGGGCTGTGGAAGCCCACACAGTGGCTGCTGGGGGAGGGGCAGCGGACAGGCACGCTCGCTGTCCTGTAAAGGCTTAGATGGTGGTCCATTCAGATCCCTAACGAGATCATTACCACTAACTAAATACAAATCTGACCCCTTTGACCCGCTGGGAAATTACGTAGGAGGTCCCTAGCAGTGTGGGACATTAATATGGCATCCCGATATCCCTCCCTTTTCCTTCAGCCCATCCCACCTGCAACTCCCCCAGTTTTTACTCTTCCCCTTTCTCTCTCTCCAGTGGCCAGAAAACTAAACCTATCATCAAAAGAAGTCTAATCACTGCTGTGATTGTGGTAAACCAAGCCTGACAGACATTTCACTGAGACCTCAATAGAGCACATCAGTGCAACCTCCAAACCCTTCCTCCACCCCCCTCGCTGGCGCTCGTATTTTCTTGCTTTTTAAAGCGGGAGCCAATTGGCGGTGAGAGAAGCTGAGTCTTTTCAGATTACACTGTGTCCACTTTTCGGGGACCACCTGGCATGCTCATTTTAATATAATGGTGTCCTTCTTTCATTCACTTTGCCTTTCTTTCTTTCCCTCCCTCCGTTTCTATCACTTCTTCCTATAATTCTGCCTCTCAAGCCAAGCCATGTCCGTGAATTGCATCTAATCCATTGACCCTGCTAGAAAATTCCTGGTTAGCACTCTTTGGAAGAGGCTGGATTTGGGGGGATTACATGGTTGTGGTTCTGCTGGGTGGCACCTGTGACTGGAAGTGAAGCGAAACAATTATGGCTCACCACAGAACGTACGATAGCCCCCCGCATATCCTAACTTACATTCTTTTATCCTCCTTATTTTTTTGTGTGAGGGATCATGGACTATCACCCCTCTAATCTCTATCTGTGACAGTAACGTTGCGCTCCCATGCAGGTTGGCCTATGACCTGGGAGAACAGTGGAATGGCCTCAGGGTGAGGCATGAGAGAGGGAGCCCTCCTGGCTTATGTTTAGTTTCTGTCACTCTTAGTGTTTCAAGTGTCTCCACTTCAGGGAGTGAGAGCTTAGCTGCACCACTGGAAATGAGTGGGTGTGTCTTTGAGAAACCAGCACAGCATTCCTGGACACTGCCACCACATATTGTTTCTTTCCAACTATCCCTCCCTCTATCTGATGATTTTAAAGGGCTCAAATTGTAAGGAATCCAACTTTCCTTTCAGGAATCAAAATCTAGTCCAAAAGATGATTAATTGAAACGAAACTACTGGAACATCCTGACATCAGCCAAATGAATTAATCAATGTGATACGTCACTTCCTGTTTGTTGTTGCCGTCTTTACTGCATTTCAGCTATTTTTTTACTTAAAAAGAAATTTTATACACCATCGTTTCCGTTTATATAACGTGTGAATATATCCTCTATTGTATTCTACAACATAAACAATCAGAGGGCCTCGCTATAAGTAGTTTTATTTTGATCTCCCGGGTCCGCTATTAGCTTATAGCACTTTAGCATCACCAATTGTGGTTGTTGCTAAACACCCTTACATTGCTAATACTCAATTCACACACATTACCACTGCTGTACTCACTGTTACTTGCTTTAATGGCACATGAATGTCTACCTTTGATTGCAGGTGAGGACACGTTCGAGCTGCATTCGGCCGTGGAAAAGCAGATTCGTGACCTGGAGGTGAGGCAGGCCCAGCTGAGAGAGCGGAGAGCCGTGCTTGAATCATCCTGGGCTGACGCTCACAAGTCTGGGGTAAGTATACAGCGTGCTGTTAACAGTCCCACCACGTCTACTCCGTGTGTTTCTCTGCACAGGCCTGGTGCACCCAGGACGCGACCTTCCCAGATGTCCTTCACTCCGGCACCAGGACACCACAGACCCTGGGTGCATCCACAGCGGAGGACGTGAACCAGGCCCCGGGCGACGACTTCTCCCCCTCCTGTCCTCGAGATCTCCACCCGGAACAGCTTCGCTCCCCTCCACAAGATGGGATGCGATGCTGTGATCATCGGAGACTCCATCGTCCGACACGTCCGTGCTATGTTAGCCCAAGGTAAAGTGCACACTCATTATTTCCCTGATGCTCGTGTTCTCGATGTTTCTGCGCAGATACATGCGATCCTGAAGGCCGACGAGAGCCCCAGAGTTGTCGTTCTTCACGTTGGGGTTAACGACACCACGCTGCGGCAGACAGAGACGCTGAAGAGGGAGCAGAGGCGGAGCGGAGCTGCTCTCTGACAACATCTCCAGGACGCTTCGCTCCATGTGACTAGTAAGAAAACTCTCAAATAACTATTATGATGACTTTTGTTCCACCCGCTTAAACGATAAAAGTACTTGCTGTAAAAACTATTAAGACTGTGTCTGTTCCCCGAATAGTGAGGCCAAAATATAAATTTAATGTAGGATCTAGAAAAAATCGTATCGTTATTAAACCAGAAACATGTAAAGTAAATGAACAAAAACAATTTTTAAAGTCTGGGCTCATAAATATTAGATCACTCACACCCAAAGGAGTTATTGTAAAGGAAATGATCACAGATAATAGTTTTGATGTACTCTGCTTGACTGAAACCTGGCTAAAATCAAATTATTATTTTGGTCTAAATGAGTACACTCCACCAAACTACTGTTATAAACATGAGCCTCGTCAGACTGGTCATCGAGGAGGTGTTGCAACAATATATAGTGATATTCTCAATGTTACCCAGAAAACAGGATACAGGTTTAACTCATTTGAAATACTTCTGCTTAATGTTACACTGTCAGATATGCAAAAGAAATCTAATGTATCTCTTGCTCTGGCTACTGTGTAATAACCACCAGGGCCATATACAGAATTCCTAAAATAATTTGCAGATTTCCTCTCAGACCTTCTGGTTGCAGTTGATAAGGCGCTAATCATGGGAGAGTTTAATATTCATGTTGATAATACAAATGATGCATTAGGACTTGCGTTTACTGACCATCGAGAGCATCCTGTCGAGCTGCATCACTGTGTGGTATGGCACCTGCAAGGCATCCTGCCGAAAGACTCTGCAAACGCATAGTGAGAGCAGCTGAAAAGATCATTGGTGTCTCTCGTCCCTCCCTCTGCATCGCAGGTGATCCCACCCACCCATCACACAGCTTCTTCAGTCTGCTGCCATCAGGGAGGAGACGGCGGAGTCTCCAGGCCAGGACCAGCAGACTGAAGGACAGCTTCATCTACCAGGCTGTCAGGAAGCTGAACTCGCTCCCAAACTTGCCCCCCTCCCCCCCCCCACTAATATACAATGACATGTACCAGTCACTTTGTGCAGCATTGGTCTGCTCACTACCTCATTCTCCATGGAACTGACGTCATTACACTACCTCATCAGTTAGTTAAATAAAATAACTGCTCTTGAGTCCTTATTCATTTTAATCAGATTTAATAAGCTTTTGTTTTTGCACTAAAAAACCTTTTATCTGCACTGTTGTTCTATCTGCCTTTTGCATTGCGCTGCTTCATTTAACTTTATTTTAAATTTTTATTATATGTCTTTTTTTAACATTCCCTTATTGTATAGTATCTACATTTTATATTTTGATCTAGATTTTTAGGCTTTATTGTTAAGTTATCTGTGTGCACCGGGGGTCTGAGAGTAACGCAATTTCGATTATCTGTATGTATGTACTGTACATGTGGAAGAATTGACAATAAAGCAGACTTGACTTGAGTAGATTCTCAGGTGTTCTAGGTAAAGTTTGACAGTGTACTTTTGGGTTTTATTGAGAGATGAACATCTATTTCTATTCGTTTCCTGCACTAAAAATGAAAAGTATGTTAGGATCTTCTAAATGAAGGTCTGGAAGCCATTCCTGGTATGTGGCCATGGCCATTTACTACATGGGAGCTCTATCGCCTCGTTAATCCATGATAAGATCATGCTCCTCAAACACTTAAAAAATAGAGATGTTAAGCAAGCAACGATCCAAACGTCATCCTGGATCTTATCTGACCCAGAACAGACATTTTATTCTCCACTGCACTACAGACATGTCACTTCTATTATTGATGTCACTTCTTTTACTGATTATGTTAATTACAATGGAACAACAGACATGAAATTATTCAGTTGACATTGAGATGCAATCTCATCAAGAATTATAATGTTGTCTTCAGTAATATACACACTGAAAGAATTGCTTTATTTATTCTTTTTTTTTTCTGATGTTTTTGTCTTTCATTCAGACATCTACATGAAGCTGAACTGCTGCCCTGAATTTCCCTCATTCACATGCACAAACACTTATATCTATCAGCATTCAAGAGGTCATACCAGAATGAAGCGTTTTTTTTCCGATGGGCCATGATGATTGTTCGTCAGCACTGACCAATTGGAATCCTATCATGATGATCTCTAGCATAACAAGTCATTTTAACCTGCCTGTGATCCACCCCCTCACCACACTGCTGTTTAGCCTCACCCAACAAACAAAAACACTCGCTGAATGCTCATGTTTAAGAGCACACTAATTAATTCCACTCTGAAGCACTTTTCCATTTCTATTTGCTCAGATACAAAACGTTAAATCCCTCTTATGTGTGCAAATAAACACTGAACAACAAAGAGAACAAAAAAACCTAATAAAAACAATGTTGAAATTTACTGAAGGTATAACATGATGAATGCTTCAGAAATAGGCTCATGCCACCCTGCTAAATTACTCTTACTCCCAACTGACGACTTTTGCTGATTTTCGCTGGTTTTGTGTATGGAACATCTCTTCACCATAATGAGGCTACAGTGGAATATTTCTGAACTAGTCATGTGAGCGATGTCAAGCGTTGGTTTACACAATGTTTTGGTTTTCTGAGTACATCAAGTGTAAAAACAAATACATAAGGTCCCTCTCAGTTTCACACAACACATTCTTTCTCATCTACACATCCTATTCCCTTCGTGTCTCATTGCTACACATGATCTTTTCCATATTTCATGCTCCACCGGTGTTGACATCTTCCAATTCCACAGCGGCCAACCGGCTAGCATATGTTCTGGCTGAGTAATTAGATGAAGCCAAACAGGTGTAAGAGAACCAATGGGCTCCGAGCCGTGTCACCACATCTCGCTAGCTAGCGCTCACCACCATATATTCTTAGAATATATTCCTCATCATGGTCTTGCTAATCTCACTCACAAACAGAAATGCTACTTCCCTGTCAAGGTTTGCCTAGGCCAGAAGTGAGCTGCAACGACTCCAGTCGCCACCCCTCCAGGTGAGCGTATCTCTACATTTGAGGGCCAAATGAGACGCTCAGGCCCTAGCCCGACCCATGTCCGAAAGCTCATCAGAATTATCAGCCCGAGTCCGGCCCGAGCCCGTGTTTTTATTTATTTATTAGGGGTGCTCCGATCACGATCGGCCGATCGTTAATGCGCATCTCGTCAGTAAAGCCAGTTCTCTAATCAGCGGTTAATTCCATCAGGTGCGTGATTTCACTTAGAGCAGCTGTTACTACACAGAGCCGTTGTTAACTGAGAAGATGGGCCAATAAACGCTGAAAATGAAGTGGATTTGCGCATCTTCTCTATTAACAACGGAAATGTTTGAAGCATTTTAAAAAAAAAAAATGACGATTAACGTTAAACAGCCGAGCCGACAGCAAGTAGCCTAAAACATATTTAATCAATTAAGCCTCTCAAATTAACGCTAATACTTTACTTGGCTACAATAAAATCCATAGATATAAAACACTTCAAGCATATCACACAAACAGTTATTTTAATAAATGTTTATTTATTAAACTAATTATAACATTTGTGTGATTATAACATTTGTGTCATATATAATCACACACACAAACAAACGTAAAGAAGAATATACTTCATTTATCTTCGTTTATGCGCAACGCGGCATTAATTCACTTATTACGATACAAAACAATGTCATTTAAAATGACAATCTTTTGTCAGAAAAGGAGTTTTTAATATTGTATGATGTATAAGTCTAAAAACCTAGATTTACCATGTAAGCAATACTTGCCTTTAAACCTTGATTACATGGAGGAAAACGAATGCTTAAATGAATTTCGTGTCAGAAAATGTGACCTACCAATTCTGGTAGATTTCTTTTTCTTTTTTATTTTTAATGCATTTAGCAGACGCTTTTATCCAAAGCGATTTACAGTGCATTCAAGCTATCTTTTTTTTTTTTTTTCTATCATGGTAAAATAAAATATTTTTTATTACCTATATAGATGTTCTCTGGATTCCCAATGAGATCGTTTTTGATCAGACAATCATAAACTGATGCAAATTACAGTGGCATATGCCATAACATTTATTTACCTAATGTCTCACGTTGAAACAACTCCGGCAAATCAGCTGTTCTCCCGTAGTAGACCGTTAAAGTAGAACGTCACAAAGTAGCAGTTAAATTCGCGCATGTGCAATATAACGCCAGAATGGCGTTGCCGTTCAACCAGAGGCTGTTGCTAAGTCCCTATTGTTCGGTCTGAAATGAAATGGTGTAGCAATTTTGTTGTCCGGGTGGAAATCGGGAGAAATTCGGGAGAAAGGTCGGCCCAGGAGATTTTCGGGAGGGGCTTTGAAATTCGGGAGTCTCCCGGAAAAATCGGGAGGGTTGGCATGTATGCGTCATCCTCGTCCTGCTCCACAATGTTTTCAAACTCGGCCACAGCGCTCTCTTCTTTGCTGCGTGGCCCGTAGCAACAGGTGGAGACGCAGAAATGCATGCTCGTCGCTACATGAATCATCATTTTATAATTATTAGTTGGCCAACTAGGCTATTATTAATACATTAATTTAGAGGCATGTAATAGCTACTACTACAATAAGTGGATATAAGTGAAGTATAATCGTGGGTCGCGCTGACGGAAATGCATGCGTGCGTGAGACTGTCATGTAAGTATGTCAGTTTAACTATAACGGGTTGAATTATCAGATTATGAAATTTATGAGGTTATGAAATATCTTTCTATATTTGTTTTTCTACAAAGGCTCGGGCTGAAATGCAGGGGTTTACTGTTGACCTTCCAGAGTCAAGGTTAGTCACCGTTGACCTTCCAGAGTGAGGGCTAGTTCCTGTTTACCTTCTAGAGTCAAATTCCAGTTGACTATCCAGAGTCGAGTTAGGCTCCTGTTGACCATCCAGAGTTGAGTCACGTTCCAGTTGATCCTCCTGAATCAAGTCAGATTCCTGTTGACCTCCCAGAGTTGAGTCAGGTGCCCGTTGACTTTCCAGAGTTGAATCAGGTTCCGGTTGACCCTCCAGAGTCGAGTCAGGTGCTCGTGGACCTTCCAGAGTCAGGGTTAGTCACTGTTGACCTTCCAGAGTCAGAATTAGTCACCTTTGACCTTCCAGAGTCAGGGTTAGTCACCTTTGACCTTCCAGAATCAGGGCTAGTCACCGTTGACCTTCCAGAGTCAGGACTAGTCACCATGGACTTTCCAGAGACAAGGCTAGTCACCGTTAAGCTTTCAGAGTCAAGTCAAGTCACTGGTGATCTTCAAGGACAGAGTCAAGTCACTGGTGATCTTCAAGGACAGAGTCAAGTCACTGGTGATCTTCAAGGACAGAGTCAAGTCACCGGTGATCTTCAAGGACAGAGTCCATGGGAGTACCAGAGTTTCCCGTTGGTCTGGCCGCACGGATGTGGTGGTCTTCTGCTCCTCATTGGGGGGCTTTAGCCTTGACCACAAGGATGTGGTGGTCTTCTGCTCCACCCTGGGGGCTTTCTGCATCGACCAAAAGGATGTAGTGGTCTTCTGCTCCACCCTGGGGGACTCCGATCTCGACCACACGGACGTGGTGGTCTTCTGATCCGCCCTGGGGGGCACCCGTTCTGACCACACAGTTGTGGTGGTCTTCTGCTCTGCCCTGGGGGGCTTCTGCCCTGACCACACGGATGTGGTGGTCTTCTGCTCCGCCCTGACCACACCGTTGTGGTGGTCCTCTGCTCCGCCCTGGGGGGCGTCGGTTTTGGTCACACGGATGTGGTGGTTTTCTGCCCTGCCCTGGGGGGCGTCGGTTTTGGTCACACGGATGTGGTGGTCTTCTGCTCCACCCTTGGGTCCTGCCCAGTCGGCATCAGCCTGTGGTCCTGAACGCTACGATCCACCCTGATCTTCTATTTTGTTGTTGTTGTTTTTTTGTTTTTTGTGTTCACTTGCGGTCCTTTCCCCTTGTTAGCCTGGCCCTCCATCCCTCCCCCTGAACCTCCTCCGATCCACCTCCTTCCTTGTCTCCCTGTTTTAGGTTTGCACTTCTGGTGTCTGTTCCCCATTTTCATGTTCCTCTGGTCTCTGGGTTCCCCATTTTTATTTTTCTGGCACTCCGTCCCTCCCTCCTGGTTTTGTAGTCTTGTCGTGGAGCGTCTGGGAGCCGCTCCGTAGAGGGGGGGGGGGGGGGGGGGTCACAGTGTCTGGTTTGTGTTCCCTGGGTATCCACTAGATGTCCTCCTTCCCCACGGTGTCTGTCACTTCATGAACCACATTCATCACGTTTCTCTGCCTAAATCCATCACCCAGCTTTCACGGGTTATTAATCATTGCACTCAGTCAATTCCCCATTAGCGTTGTCTCTCCTTGTGTATTTATACCCGGTCTGTCTGAGTATGTGGCACGGATTCCTTGTTTAATGTTAATCCGTAGTCTTGCTCTTGCCGTGTGTCTTTGTCTGTTCTCATGTTGGATTGTTATTCTGGTTTTGACCCATGCCTGGACTGTTTCCCCTCAAATAAATATCATACACGCACTTGGATCTCTCTCTGTGTTTCCTGTATTCCGGCCGTGACATTTTCAGAAAGATGAGCCTTGTGAAAATCAGCGTTTCATAAGGTGGGTTATAGAGGAGAAACAATAATGTACAGTATGTGGAAAATAATGTGTTTTTTTTTAACCTTTAACTGCATAAATACATTTTATCACACCAAATACACAAAATAATGTTATTTTTAGCACCATCATATGACCCCTTTAATACAGTACAGCAACTGCATGCACATCCATGTTTGGTGCTTCTCATAGCTATATGAAGATATGTTTTATGCTCAAACAGCAACATTACTCATTAACTAAAGTAAAAAAATATTGAAATTGCAATGAACCACCCCTTTAAAATGATATTAGTGCATTGTAGCCTAATTTTCATAGGCTATTTTTTAGTAGCATAATAGCCTACAGCTGTCACGATCAGGTACACGAGAGAGTAAACAAGAACGAAAATGAAGTTCATAGTCTTTAATAATCAACAAAGAGGGTAATCCACAGAGAGGTAAGGACACATGTAAACATCAAAGTAAACTCAACTCAATACCAGACAACCAAAGACTGAACAGAATACAACTCATAAGAGTTAGTTATTGAGGATAAACACGCAATCAATTGATGAAAACCCTATTCATACATAAATCTAGGCTATTTGTTATTCGTTATAACCATTGCATCTGAATATCATATGCGGTCTCCCAAAAACACTGTTCATGCCTCCCCACTTTGTGCGCTCTGGCGCCAGCTCTGCTCAAAATAACACATATTCATTTCCCATTTAACAGATGCATCATTTTATGGTAAGAACAAACTTGATGAGCAACAAACAATAACAATACAGAGAAATAATAAACTACGATCATCTAGTCCTCAATTAAACATGAAAAAATTTATTTTATCATACCTTTAGCTTACTCAGTAGGGCAGCGTTCTTAGTTGCGTGGGAAGTTTGTGTAAAATGTAACAATTAAAATGTGACTTTGTGAAATGGACTATCCTAAATTGTAGCTTAAGTAGCATAATATTAATTATAGAAAGCCTTTGCATTTGGCAACTGTATTATTATTATTATTATTATTATTATTATTATTATTATTATTATTATTATTATTATTTAAATAAACCATTATATTTCATAATTAAAATCTATTTAATCAATGCCTTCTGTGGCACCAGCATTGCAAGGAGCAATAGTAATATTAAACATTGTCAAATTTATTAGACAACTAGATCCAGTGGAGCGAGATCAGTAAGGATGTGATGTGGGTTATTTTTGGTGGATTGAAGATTAGACGTTGTGCTTCCATGAAAGATCTGCCTGTGAGGTAGGACCGAGGTCTGCAAAGTACTGTCAAGTCAAGACACCTTTATTTATATAGAGCGTTAAAGGGCTAGTTCACCCAAATAGCAAAATTATGTAATTAATAACTTACCCTCATGTTGTTCCAAACCCGTAAGTCCTCTGTTTATCTTTGGAACACAGTTTAAGATATTTTAGATTTAGTCCGAGAGCTCTCAGTCCCTCCATTGAAGCTGTGTGTACGGTATACTGTCCATGTCCAGAAAGGTAAGAAAAACATCATCAAAGTAGTCCATGTGACATCAGAGAGTCAGTTGGAATTGGTTGAAGCATCTAAAATACATTTTGGTCCAAAAATAGCGAAAACTATGACTTTATTCAGCATTGTCTTCTCTTCCGTGTCTGTTGTGAGAGAGAGTTCAAAACAAAGCAGTTTGTGATATCCGGTTTGCGAATGAATCATTCGATGTAACCAGATCTTTCTGAACCAGTTCACCAAATCGAACTGAATCATTTTAAACAGTTCACGTTTCCAATACGCATTAATCCACAAATGACTTAAGCTGTTAACTTTTTTTATGTGGCTGACACTCCCTCTGAGTTCAAACAAACCAAAATCCCAGAGTAATTAATTTACTTAAACAGTACACTGACTGAACTGCTGTGAAGAGAGAACTGAAGATGAACACCGAGCCGAACCAGATAACAAATGAACGATTGACTCGTTCATGAGTTTTTAATGATATAATTTTGCTATTTGGGTAAACTATCCCTTTAAACAAAAATAATTGCGTCAAAGCAACTGAACAACATTAATTAGGAAAACAGTGTGTCAATAATGCAAAATGACAGTTAAAGGCAGTTCATCATTGAATTCAGTGACCATGTCACCATGTCAGTTCAGTTGACAAATAATAAAAGGATCTGCCGCCCGCCGTTGATTTTGATTGATTCTAGGTATTATCAAATGGATTATCAAGGGTGGAAAGGAGGATCTGGTGGTTAGCAATGTAAAATGCCACAAGCAGACCCAGCAGAATAAGAACAGTTCATTTGGAGTTCACTCTTGCCAGCTGAAGAGTTTTATTAATGGTCATTAGTGCAGTCTCCATAGTAGTAATAAATATCATGAAGTTAACTTGTTAGCTGTAACCCTGTCCCGTATATGGAACGCCTACATTTATTTCACTATATTACAATTAAATCCTAATCTAATCATGACAAACTGTACATCATTGGAAATGTCTAAGACTCCAAACCTTTTTTCCTAAAAATGATGTAGGAAAAGTAATAGATTAATTTATGGCAAGAGTGCACCTCAAAATAAGTGCACCTACATCATAACAGGAGTTCTGACCTTTCTCAAAAAATAGTCTTTGTAGTCTTTTTTCTCTATCAAACTTTAGAAATCATCAGAAATGATATATCGCTTGAAAACTTAAAATCTCAAAATTCATCCATTGAAACCCATTTTAAAATCAAACATTGCATTACCTTTTTTTAACAAAGATCTACTTTTGATTTATTAGTGTGCCGAGATCTACCACTCCAAAGAGAAAGCCAGTCGCTACTCACAGTGCATCTGCAGATTTATTATGCTCAAAACAAACGGAAAAGTATCTCTAATCCATATATAATAAATCTGTTGTAAATCAGAAGGCAGAGACAGATCCATTTGCAACAATGTATTAAACAGAAACTCTAGGCAAAGGTAAATATCTGCATAGATAGACAGTTTCAGGGATCAAACAGAGGCGAGTCGAGAACCAGGCTTGGGTCAGTAGGCAGGCAGCAGAACAATCAGAATCCAGAAACAGGCTAGGGTAAATTGTTGTGTGCAGACAGAGAAAGTTAGAGATAGCAAGGGTCAGAGGCACGGGCAGGCAACGATAACCAGAAACGTTCAGACATGCATAATAACAAAAACATATAATAAAGTTATTTCTCTACCTTAGTGGGACCTCTGGCACTGGGAGGAGGCAGCTAGTTTCTCGTAGTCAGGGCAGTAAGAGCTGGTTGCAAGCCTTAAGCAGGCCAGAAGGTGGTCATCAGTCATTGTAGATCTGTACTTTGACTTGATGATTTTCATATGAGAGAAAGCACACTCACACAAGTAGGTTGACCCAAAAAGTGGTGTCAAATTCTAACAAGATGCTCTGAACTTGCTCTTCAAAACGTGCACTGTCAGGCTGCACAAAGTCTTTGCCCTGAAGCTGAAGTTCTGCCTGCATGTGAGGAAAGTTCCGTAGGTCATAACGTTGCAGCCTATTTGAAAGCAATTGTAGCTTGCTTTTAAATGTGTTTACTGCACTGATCATGTTGATTACATGTTTGTCTTTACCCTGCAGCTCTAAATTAAAATCATTCAGCAGGTCAGTGAGATCTGTCAGGAACGCTAAATCCAATAGCCACTGGTAGTCCTCTAGCTGGGCATATTCTGCATGTTTCGAAAGCTTCAGAAAATCTTTGATTTCTGGCAACAGCTCTGAGAATCTTACTAAAAATTTACCTCTACCCAGCCATCTAACATCTGTGTGCAGCAACAGGTCTGTGTGCTCTGCACCGGTCTCCTCCAAATGAGCATGGAATAACCTTCTCTGTAGACTCCTGGCGCGAACGGAGCACACAATCTTCATTGCAACATCCGCTGGTACGGCCCACCATTGCTGGAGCACCGTCCGTTATGATAGAGATGAGTTTGAAGAGGGGCAACTGTTGACAAATTCCATGAAAGCTTGGAAAATATCTTCGCCTCTTGTGTGTCCTTTCAATGGTAAAATGGTGAGCAGCTCTTCTTTTGCACTCATGTCTCCAAAAACCATTCTAATGAAAACACATAGTTGTGCCACATCAACAACATCAGTTGACTCATCGAATTGGAGAGAAAAACATTCGCACTGTTCAACATCCTTCCTTAACTGCTCCTCGACATCATCTGCCATTCCCTCACATCGCCGTGTAACAGTGCCATGGGATAATTGCACGTCCTTAATGGCAGCTATGATGTCACTTTTATTCTTATAGTCACCAAAAAGTGCGTCTGCAGCCTCGACAAATGCTTCTTTCACAACTTCCCTGTCCTTGAAAGACTTCTTGTGTTTTGCAAGAACATGACTGACACGATAAGAGGCTATAGTTGCAGCTTTACCCTTGGTGTTTGGCCTGGTAAAAATGGACTGCTGTGCTGCTAACTGCCCCTTCAATTCCCGGACTTTTCGGTTGTGTAGAGCTGATTTAGCCAGAAAATCTGTGTCATAGCTTTTGTGCACGGTCTTGAAATGCCGCTCCAAATCGCCCTTCTTCGGTAAGGCCACGCTTGAATTGCAAATAAGACAGATGGACTTCGAATTTGAATAAACCAAAAAGTAATCCTCTTCCCAGTCAGAATGAAAATAATGTTTTCTTTTTTTTTTTGGCTTCTGCCATAGTTGTGTTTTATTTTGCTGACGTAGCGACTGGCAGCTCTCTCAACATCTCCATAGTAACAGTGAGTAGTGGCGCGAATGAGGTGAACGTCGGGAGTACACATATCTAAACACCCGACTCTATTTAAAAAAAAATATAGCCTATAGAAATTTAATAATTATGTAATAATGAAATTTTTAATAATTTTATTTAAAATAATAGTGTGTTAATAATGCAAATAATAATAGTTATAATGCTATTAAAATATTTTTTTATTACCTATGTAGAAGTTCTCGGAATTCCGTTTGTGATCAGACAAAAATAAACCGATGCAAATTACAGTGTCATATGCCATTACATTTATTTACCTTATCTCTCACGTTGAAGCGACTCCGACAAATCAGCTGTTCTCCCGTAGTAGACCGTTAAAGTAGAACGTCACAAAGTAGCAGTTAAATTCGCGCATGTGCAATATAACGCCAGAATGGCGTTGCCGTTCCACCAGAGGCTGTTGCTAAGTCCCTGTTGTTCGGTCTGAAACGGCGCCAAGTGACGGATGGTGTAGAAATTGTGTTGTCCAGGTGGAAATCGGGAGAAATTCAGGAGAAAGGTCGGCCCGGGAGATTTTCAGGAGGGGCTTTGAAATTCGGGAGTGTTGGCATGCATGGTCCTAACACACTACTCTTGCTATTTCTGACATAGGCTATATGTATTTGAAATAGTATGAGTAAGTTAGTATGCAATATCGAATTCAGCCCATAATTTATTCGCTGTTATTTTTTTCATAAATGGTCAAACTTTATGTATGTCAGTGAATTTTACAAATATTTGACAACCAATGAAAAGCAATAAAACAGCTTGTGTTAAATCTTGACTTAACCTCACAGCTCAAAGCTCCTCGTAGATCCGCCCCTCCTCTTCCGGCCAGCTGAACGTAATCAGTGATCTTGTAAGATTAAAAAAATAACTTTTTTTCTTATAAGTACAGCATTTTCTCTACTCAAGAAATACTATGTCTATAAAGGTATTTTATTTTTTTGATGTTTCACGCGATCGACAGTTTGGGCACCCTTGAACTAGGGACTTTGGCCTGGTACTTGGTGTGTTTCCACCACAGGAACCAAGAACTAAATAAAGTTCCGGGTAAAAAAGTCCATGCTGGTAATATTTCAAAGTTCAGGAACTTTCCGTCACAGATAAGGAGAGAGGACCCAAAAGCAGAAGGCAATTTGACAATGTTTTAATGATGAGACTCAGTACTAGAAGGGAACACAGGTGGCCGTCGAGGTGGAATAGTCCAAAATAAAGTTTCTAGGTAGTAATTCCAACAGAATAACTTCACGTAACTGGAGGATGAACAGAGCAGAGGTGAGGTAATAATGCTGTTAATCAGGTACACGTATCAGATGGGATATGACACGATAGGACAAGACAAAGGTAAGGAGGCTGGTTATGAATACGTAACATCAGGCAATAATCTGACAAGGAACAGAGGAAAGGAAAGCCTTGAAATAGAGAGTCTAATCAGAGAAGGTAGGAAACAGGTACGGAGAGAGCGCAGAGATGAGATTATGGAAAGCAGCTGAAGATGTGTGGGATAATGAGCTAGGGTGTGTGTGAGTGGAATGAAAGGCTAATGAGAGATAGAGGAGAGAGAGAGAGAGAAAATACCAGGATCATGACAGTACCCTCCCCTCAAGGAGTGCCTCCTGGCGCAACGGAGGAGGACTGATGGGAGCGGTAGAAGTCATCAATCAGCGTGCGGTACAGGAATGTCCCGGGATGGAATCCAACTTCTCTCCTCAGGACCGTATCCCTCCCAATGGTCTGGACAACGGGTTTAATACATGATACGTGAAAGACAGGGTGAATGCGTCGGAGATTGGAAGATAACTTGAGTTTGACTGAGACAGGGCTAAGAACTTTAAGGACACGGAACGGCCCAATTAATTTGGGGGCCGGTTTAGATGACGAAGACTGAAGGGGAAGATTTAGGGTGGCTAGCCAAACCCTCTGACCAACTGAATAGCGGGGGCTTTTGACTCGACGTCTATTGACGGCCCGCCGAGTACGGCTACGAGTCTTGCATAGGGCGGATCTGACCCTTCTCCAAGTACGTCTAGCATGTTGAATAAAGGCTGTGACGGACAGCACCCTAGAATCAGCGTCTTGTGAGGAAAAGAGCGGAGGTTGATAACCAAGACAACACTCAAAAGGAGATAAACCTTTAGCAGAGGACGGGGCGGAATTGTGAGCATACTCAGCCCAGGAAAGTTGTTCTGACCAGGAGGCGGGGTTACGGAAATCAAGGCTACGGAGAATACGGCCGACTATCTGGTTGCCTCGCTCGGCCTGGCCGTTAGTTTGTGCGTGAAAACCGGAGGAGAGACTAGCCGACGCTCCAATTAGACAACAAAACTCATTCCAAAAGAGGGAACATTTGACTAATCGTTCTATTCCCCAGAAAGCTGCGCCCACCACCATGCTCTGAGGAAGGATCTCCTCCATAGGAACAACCTCTGGTGAAGCGAACAGTCTCAAAAGTGCATCTGGCTTGAGGTTCTTAGAACCAGGACGGTAGGAGATAGAAAAATCAAAAACTGTAAAGAAAAGTGCCCAACGAGCCTGCCGAGCATTGAGTCTCTTAGCAGAACGAATGTATTCTAAAATCCTGTGATCTGTCCAGACAATGAACAGGACAGGGGCGCCTTCAAGCCAGTGGCGCCACTCTCCTAGGGCAAGGCGGATCACCACTAACTCGCGATTACCGAAATCATAATTGCGTTCGGCGGGGGTAAGCCGATGTGAAAAATAAGCGCAGAGGTGAATCTTCTCATCAGAAGATGAGCGCTGGGAGAGGATGGCTTCCACGCCCACCTCCTATGTGTCAATCTCTAAAATGAACTGTCTGGAAACGTCGGGGGTCTTTAAGATAGGTGCAGATGTAAAAAGGGACTTTAGATGATCGAAAGCTGCATGGGCCTCTTTAGTCCAGAGAAAACGAACCCTGGCTGACGTAAGAACAGTTAGCGGAGCGGCGATCAGGCTAAAGTTTCGGATAAACCGACCCTAAAAATTTGCAAAGCCCAAAAACGTTGAAGTGCGAGGCGCGAATCAAGAACTGGCCACTCGGTGACCGCCCTGACTTTGGAGCGATCCATCCTAATAATCTCCGCTGAAATTATTGACCCCAGAAAGGAGATGGATTGAGTGTGGAAAATACACTTCTCGGCCTTGACAAATAGTCGATTTTTGAGAAGCCGTTGGAGGACCTGACGAACGTGCTGGGTATGTACTTGGAGGGAGGGGGATAAAAAATTAAAATATCATCGAGATAGACAAAAACGAACGTTGACTAAACCGAAGGGAAGAACACGATATTGCCCCAAGGGTGTATTAAAAGTCTTACACTCGTCCCCCTCCTTTATGCAGACAAGATGGTAAGCATTACGAAGGTCTAATTTCGAAAAGATCTTAGCCCCCCGCAGGATCTCGAAGGCGGATGACATGAGCGGCAAGGGATAACGGATCTTGACCATGATGTCATTCAGCCCTCGATAATCTATACAGGGGTGTAAAGAACCATCCTTCTTTTTAACAAAGAAAAAACCCGCACCAGCAGGGGGGGAGGAAGGGACGATGGTAGCTGCGTTTAGAAAATCAGATAGATACTTCTCTAGAGCTTTGCTGTTGGGGTCAGAGAGAGATTAAAGTCTCCCACAGGGGGAATGGTACCCGGCAGAAGGTCGATACTGCAATCATAGGGTCGATGGGGAGGGAGAGAAGTGGCCCTGGAACGACTGTAGACCGCTCGCAGATCATGGTACTCCTCTGGGACCCCAGACAAATCACCTGGCTTCTCCTGAAAAACAGAGACAGAAGAGACTACTTGAACTACAGGCATTAAACACAGCATGACACGACAAACTCCAACAAAGGATTGAGCCTCTAGACCAGTTAATCTGTGGATTATGTTCAACTAACCAGGGATGACCTAAAACTACTAGGCTATATGGAGAATGAAAAACAAAAAAGGAAATTGTCTCTTGATAATTTCCAGAGCTGTGGCAAAGCGCACTCTAGAGAGGATACTACCATCGAGGGCGTGGACAGGAGTGGAGTCCCTGCGTTCAATGAGGGGAATCCCCTGTTCACGAGCCCAGGTCTCATCCACAAAGTTTCCCTCGGCTCCTGAGACAATCAAGGCTGTGCAAGAGGCGGATGAACCCGGGCAGCGGAGGAGGGCGGAGAAAGTAGTGCGTGTGCTGACAGAGGGTCTAGGGTTGAAGCGCACACCAGTAACCCTCTCTCTACTGGTGAGCCTTGGCTTTTACTGGACAGTTGGAGACCAGGTGTGAAGCAGATCCGCAGTACATGCAGAGGCATGCCATGATGCGGCGTTGACGTTCTTCCGTGGAGATTCATAGTCCACCCAACTGCATGGGCTCGGAGTCAGTGCTGGGGGGTGGTGTAGGAATGGAGGAAAGGGATCCTTCCAGGTTTACAGCAGAGAGATGACGAAGGCGATGCGGGAGCGGTCACTGGCGTATGTGGATGACTGTAATGAGAAGACAACCTTGCACTGGGTCAGAAATGAACGACACTCCTTGGTCTCACCGGCATAACATGGCGGGTTCTTGACTCTGGTCTCAGGCACGTCCTGACCTCTAGAAGAGGAAGACTCGAGACGAAGGTGAAGAAGCTATTGTGACATCTCAGTCATGCGGGCCACAAGGAAATCCATAGCATTGCGAGCGGCGGTCAGCTCCTCCTCATGATGGCCCAGCATAGCTCCCTGGAGTTCGAGCGCAGACTGAAGGGGACTCTCCTTTCTGGGTCCATTAGTGGTCAGATTATTCTGTCACAGATAAGGACCCAAAAGCAGAAGGCAATTTGACAATGTTTTAATGATGAGACTCAGTACTAGAAGGGAACACAGGTGGCCGCGACGGTACCGGAAGAGGGCGTAGTAAACCTGCTGGGGGCAAATTACCTGACTTTGTCTGGGCGCAGGCAGAACATGAAGCAATGAAACGGCATATGTCGCGCTTATGAGAGGGCCACCAGAATCTTTTGGATAGCGGTGATGGTGCCCCTAACGCCGGGATGGGCAAACAATTTAGAGGAGTGACCCCATTGAAGGACGGCGAGACGTGCGGAAGGCCCTTTGGACAAAGACGGGGGGTAACGGAGTGGGCCAGGGAATGTTTGACTAATCGTTCTATTCCCCAGACAGCTGCGCCCACAACCATGCTCTGAGGAAGGATCTCCTCCGTGGGAACAACCTCTGGCAAAGCGAACAGTCGCAAAAGTGCATTTGGCTTGAGGTTCTTAGAACCAGGATGGTAGGATATAGAAAAATCAAAAAGTGTAAAGAAAAGAGCCCAACGAGCCTGCCGAGCATTAAGTCTCTTAGCGGAACGAATGTATTCTAAAATTCTGTGATCTGTCCAGACAATGAACGGGACAGGGGCGCCTTCAAGCCAGTGGCGCCACTCTCCTAGGGCAAGGCGGATCGCCACTAACTAGCGATTACCGAAATCATAATTGCGTTCGGCGGGGGTAAGGCGATGTGAAAAATAAGCGCAGAGGTGAATCTTCTCATCAGAAGATGAGCGCTGGGAGAGGATGGCTCCCACGCCCACCTCCTATGTGTCAACCTCTAAAATGAACTGTCTGGAAACGTCGGGGGTCTTTAAGATAGGCGCAGATGTAAAAAGGGACTTTAGATGATCGAAAGCTGCTTGGGCCTCTTTAGTCCAGAGAAAACGGAACCTGGCTGACGTGAGAGCAGTTAGCGGAGCAGCGATCAGGCTAAAGTTACGGATAAACCGACCGTAAAAATTTGCAAAGCCCAAAAACGTTGAAGCGAGGGGCGAATCAGGAACTGGCCACTGGGTGACCGCCCTGACTTTGGAGAAATCCATGCTAATACTCTCCGCTGAAATTATTGACCCCAGAAAGGAGATGGATTGAGTTTGGAAAATACACTTCTCGGTCTTGACAAATAGTCGATTTTCGAGAAGCCTTTGGAGGACCTGACGAACGTGCTGGGTATGTACTTGGAGGGAGGGGGATGAAATTTAAATATCATCGAGATAGACAAAAACGAAAATGTTCAACATGTCTCTGAGAACATTGTTAATTAACGCTTGGAACATGGCAGGAGCGTTGACTAAACCGAAGGGAAGAACACGATATTCAAAGTGCCCCAAGGGTGTATTAAAAGTCTTACACTCGTCCCCCTCCTTTATGCGGACAAGATGGTAAGCATTACGAAGGTCTAATTTCGAAAAGGTCTTAGCCCCCCGCAGGATCTCGAAGGCGGATGACATGAGCGGCAAGGGATAACGGATCTTGACCATGATGTCATTCAGCCCTCGATAATCTATACAGGGGTGTAAAGAACCATCCTTCTTCTTAACAAAGAAAAAACCCGCACCGGCAGGGGAGGAGGAAGGGACGATGGTACCTGCGTTTAGCAAATCAAATAGATACTTCTGTAGAGCTTTGCGCTCGGGGTCAGAGAGAGATTAAAGTCTCCCACGGGGGGAGTGGTACCCGGCAGAAGGTCGATACTGCAATCATAGGGTCGATGGGGAGGGAGAGAAGTGGCCCTGGAACGACTGTAGACCGCTCACAGATAATGGTACTCCTCTGGCACCCCAGACAAATCACCTGGCTCCTCCTGAAAAACAGAGACAGAAGAGACAGGGGGAACTGCAGACATTAAACACTAAGCATGACACGACAAACTCCAACAAAGGATTGAGCCTCTAGACCAGTTAATCTGTGGATTATGTTCAACTAACAACCTAAGACAACCTTGCACTGGGTCAGAAATGAACGACACTCCTTGGTCTCACCGGCATAACATGGCGGGTTCTTGACTCTGGGCTCAGGCACGTCCTGACCTCTAGAAGAGGAAGACTCGAGACGAAGGTAAAGAAGCTGTTGTGACATCTCAGTCATGCGGGCCACAAGGGAATCCATAGCATTGCGAGCGGCGGTCAGCTCCTCCTCATGATGGCCCAGCATAGCTCCCTGGAGTTCTTGCGCAGACTGAAGGGGACTCTCCTTTGCTGGGTCCATTAGTGGTCAGATTATTCTGTCACAGATAAGGACCTAAAAGCAGAAGGCAATTTGACAATGTTTTAATGATGAGGCTCAGTACTAGAAGGGAACACAGGTGGCCGTCGAGGCGGAATAATCCAACGTAAAGTTTCTGGGTAGTAATTCCAACAGAAGATAGTCTCAGCCCAAAAGGAACAGAAAGTCTTTCAGCATTAATGCAACAGAAATACGCGGTCAGGACTGGACATGGGAAAACCCCTGGAGGCAGAGAGAGAGAGCGGCTGGGTGCGTTCAGAGCACGGATACACCAACCGTGGACCACTCAAATAACTGGAGGATGAACAGAGCAGAGACGAGGTAATAATGCTGTTAATCAGGTACACGTATCAGAAAGACACATGGCACGACAGGACAAGACAAAGGTAAGAAGGCTGGTTATGGATACGTAACATCAGGCAATAATCTGACAAGGAACAGAGGAAAGGAAAGCCTAGAAATAGAGAGTCTAAGAAGAGAAGGTAGGAAACAGGTGCGGAGAGAGCGCAGAGATGAGATGATGGAAAGCAGCTGAAGATGAGTGGGATAATGAGCTATGGTGTGTGTGCGTGGAATGAAAGGCCAATGAGAGAGAGAGGAGAGAGAGAGAATACCAGGATCATGACACTTTCAGGGGCAGGACTTGGACGCTAAACATCCTGATTGGTTGAGTTCATGCAGTATTGGTTGAGTTCAACCACCTTTTATTCGGATCATTTTCAAAATATTTCTGTTATTGTCAAGTCAAGTTGACCTTTATTTATATAACCGAAACTCCATCGGTGACAGAATGGAGAAAAAAAACCAGGCTCAGTTGGGGGGCCAGTTCTCCTCTGACCAGACGAAACCAGCAGTTCAATTCCAGGCTGCAGCAAAGTCAGATTGTGCAGAAGAATCATCTGTTTCCTGTGGTCTTGTCCTGGTGGTCATCTGAGACAAGGTCTTTACAGGGGATCTGTGTCTGGGGCTCTAGTTGTCCTGGTCTCCGCTATCTTTCAGGGATGTAGAGGTCCTTTCTAGGTGCTGATCCACCATCTGGTTCAAAATGAGGTTTGTGTCATGAAATGTAATTTTAAAAATATTTCAGGTGAGAATGTAGTTGTTTAAAACTAAAATCTGTGGTTTATTTACAAAGACAGTGGCTATTTAAAAATGTGTTCGCCGATCTCAGAGACGGTGAGCTCCATGCAATCAGCGAGAGCTCAATCCTCATGTTTCAGCCAAGAGCAGCCTCACCTCGGCTAGACCTTCTGATGTGTGTCGCTGACTCTGATGTCTCTTTAGTGGTTAAACATAAAATATAATAAATTTTGGGTAAATCTAACAGGTTATCTTTGGTCTGTATTCAATTTATCTATATGTTTAAAATGAAAATAAAAAGGCAAATTTCTATAATATTTTGTTTAATTGTAATGGCTGTATATATACAAATATCCCTGAATTAAGTACATTTCTGCAGCTGTTATTATGTTTAAATGAAAACGAAAGGAGGCAGAGGTGTTTGATATCCTATTTTGTTTTATTGTAAATATACAGTGAGGAAAATTGCAGTAGCCATTGTCAGCTGACTGAAGGTATCAAGTACGCTGCTGTTTGCATATTTACCGGATTTGCGTCGTGGCGGACATCACACTCCCGAGTCGAATGCACAAAGTCTGAACTACCGATGATGCACGTACAAAATCAGCATACTTTGTATTGAGAAACATGCGCAGACCTACTTCACCAGTCTCTTTGCCTAATCTTCCCGGTACTTTACACCACAGTGGAAACGTAGCAAGCAACAGGTCTGGGGGGAAAATAGTTCCTGGTGAAAAAAGTTCCTGGTACAAATATTCCGGGTAATTTCAGTGGAAACGCGGCATAAGTTAGCCATGATCTGCTGTGACATCACAGCTGTATTGCACTGTTGTATATGGAGCTGCTTAAAGTTTAGGAGTCAACTCACTCCCTTGGTCAAAATTGAGGAGTCAGGTTTTTTTAATCTAAAAATCAATTACCCACTTGGTGCCATGGAATGGATCTGGGGATTCCCATTACAATAGCATTCCCTAACAATGATGATAATAACATAACAACTTAATTTGTTGAGACAATTGTGAAAGTGCGTGTTGGTTCAGCAGTAATTTGTAATTATAATATGTAGCTTCAAGTTGATATTAAAATGATTGCAAAAAAAAGAAAAGAAAGGCAAATATGTGGATTCAGGAAGCATTAGATGCTCCATGTTACAGGAAAAGGCTTAAATTCTTCATCTCCACAAAAGGAGAAAAATAAAGGCTGAACATTTAAATCTCTTTGTGGAATTCATTTAATCAGAGGTCATCAGGGTATGGAATATATGCTGTGTATGCTGCGCTCTCAGCAAGTGGACTAATTTCAATGAAACATCTCTATCCCATGAATAAGATGTAAAAAAAAGATGTATTAGTCAGTTTTAATGTGGTTGCTATTCTCTTTGCCAGGGTGTATCAAGGCTACACTTTACATTGAATTCTCATTTATTTTTACATTACAAAATATCAGCATCGGAGGGTAGAAATAATGGAAAGGAGCAGGAAACTCTTTTTTTTTTCTTTTTACCTCTATCTCTTCTCTCATCCAATCGCTCGCTTAGTGCTTAGATGGGAGACAGAGTTCATGGCCACAAGCTGAGGACATTGAGCGGGGTGACAGATTCAGTGTGTGAGAAGAGCTCTGATCAAGCATTCAGATTAAAGTATTTTCTCCTGCCCGAGGACAGCTCTCGATGCACACCCTTCGTGAACAGTGTGTGTGTGTCACTGTGGGAGTGTGGGATGACTCCCTTTATCTCTGAGGTCACTGGCATCCAGATTCTGTATCAATAGAACAGTTTCAGTTTTTATTCAGCCATCACATACAAGAATAAAATAAAGCATAGCCTAAGCTGAGGTATTACGATTCACTAGTTTTCTCTATGACTCAGTTACAAATCCTCCCGATGTGCATGCATTGATTTTGAAACATGACATCTGAATCGTGAATGGTTTGTTTGGGTGAAGATTTAAAATTCAATAATTTAAAATACAGGATGGTCACTAGTGCTAGACTCTTTAATTCAATATATACAAACCATTGATAAAGCTGCCAATTAATTCTGTGCATGGCCACTTCTACTGAAAACTCTTCTGTTTTCAATATGCTAAAATACTACTGTTATCCTATTTTCATTGTTTATTTGGTTAGCAGAAAACGTTTAGGTGATCTTAGGATATCACTGGGATATCTCTTTATTTTCATTTGAGAGCTGACTTGTAATAGATTGTAATAATACATGTATTAGTTTGGTGGAAAACCTGGCCATAATAGGGAATTAGAGTAAGCATTCAGGTTAGACCTTGTTGCGAATGAGACCGGATGCTGACTGGGTGCGTGTGTGTGGTATTTGTAGTGAGAAGGTGATTGCAGGTGGATGAGGAACAGGTGGGAGTGATTAGTACTCAGGTGAGGGAGTGCGCTGTGATTGGTTGGTGATGGAACCTGGCATGTCTGTTACAGTACCCCCCTCCCCACGGCCCGCTCCTGAGGGATGTATTGACGTCCTGGTGGGCAACCCGATGGAGTGTTGGCAGAGGGATTGGAGGAAGGTAGGGTCTCGGCAGACCAGGTGATTGGACTGTCAATTACATTTTCGGGAAGTATAGTTTCAGGTTCTTCTAGGTTCTCTTCCGGGGTGTGACACCGGGACAGGGCATCAGCCTTGATGTTCTTGGCCCCTGGGCGGTACGAGATGGAGAAGTTGAAGCGGGTGAAGAATAGCGCCCAGCGGGCCTGTCTTGGATTAAGCCTTTTGGTGATGCATGGATAATCGAGGTTCTTATGGTCTGTGAGGACTAGGAAAAGGGGTTTGGCTCCCTCCAGCCAATGCCTGCATTCCTCCAGGGCTAGCTTGATGGCCATTAGCTCGTGTTTGCCGATGTCGTAATTGACCTCACCGGGTTGAGCTTCCGAGAGAAGGCACATGGATGGAGGACAGGACTGCTCCTGCTCTGGTGGTGGAGGCATTGACTTCGACGATGAAGGGTTGATTGGGGTCAGGATGCACCAGGAGTGGAGCAGTCATGAAAGCCTCCTTGAGGGAGTTGAAGGCCTCCGTGGCGGCTGGGGTCCAGGACAGAGACTTGGGTTTGTTTCGGATGAGGCTAGTGAGAGGGTTGGTGATGGAGCTGTAGTTTTGAATGAAGCATCTGTAGAAATTGGCAAAGCAGAGGAATCATTGGAGTTCTTTGATGGTATTAGGAGTGGGCCAGTTTTGGACAGTATTCACCTTCCCCTCGTCCATCTGGATGCCACTACTATTGATGTTAAACCCAAGGAACTGCACTAAGGGCTGATGGAAGGAGCATTTTTTGGCCTTGAGGTATAGTTGAAAGGCCCTCAGGTAATGCAGGACCTCCGCAATGTGGCGACGATGTTCCGCTAGGCTCCGGGAGTAAATGAGGATGTCATCTATGTAGACGAGGACAAACTTGTCGAGGACCTCCCGGAGCACCTCATGGATAAAGTCCTGGAATATTGAGGGGGCGTTGACAAGTCCATATGGCATCACCAAGTACTCATAGTGGCCAGTAGGGGTGATGAAGGCAGTTTTCCACTCACGTATCTGGATGAGGTTGTACACACTGCGGAGGTCCAACTTGGTGAACACAGTGGCACCACGGAGATGTTCCAGGGCAGCTGGGACGAGGGGAAGTGGGTAACGGAACTTGATTGTTACTTTGTTGAGGGCACGGTAATCAATGCAGGGCCACAAGCCTCCGTCCTTCTCCACAAAGAAAAAGCTGGATGCAGCAGGGGAGGTAGATGGACGGATGTAACCCTGAGCCAGCGCCTCCTTGATGTAATCCTCCATGGCCTTCTCTTCCAGGATGGAAAGGTGATATCCTTCCTTTAGGTACTGGTTCACCCGAAAGCAGATCGATGGCACAATCCAATGTCAGGTGTGGAGGCAGCTTGGAGGCCTGTTTGGGGCTGAATACGTTGCTGAAGGGGCCGTAACAGGTCGGAATGGAGATGATTTGCTTTTCTACCGGACTCTCGATGGAGGTGATACAGACAGATAGAGGTTCTGGGGGGAGTTTGTCTGGAACAGGGAATCCATTCATACAGCCCTGGAAACAGGAGTTGCCTTTAGCTGTGACTTCAGCGGTGGATACCTCCAGAACCAGCAGTTGGATCTCCTCTTAATGAAGTAGCCCGGTTTGGAGGGTTATGGGGCCCACACTATGATGAATATATCTTTGACTCAATGGTTTTCCAGTTATTGTGTGGACCTGGTAGGCTGACGGCATTGCCATGGTAGTGAGCTTGAGCTGACAGCAGAGGGCGCCGGATATGAAGTTGTCGGTTGACCCAGAATCGAGGAGGGTGAAAACTGGAAGAGAGATGTCAGCTGCAGTAAGAGTCACTATAGTGGTGAGTGGTTTCACTTGATACGTCGAAGGGAGAATGGCACTCACCATGGGACGAGGAGGGCGGACGGGGCATACGGAGATGATATGCCCCTGAGATGCACAGTAGAGACACAGATTCTGCTCCAGCCATCTTTGCCGTTCAGCCGCAGTGAGTCAATAAGAGTTGACGAGCATGGGCTCGCTTGCTGGTTCTAGGGAGCTGATGGTCTCTGGTTGGCAGAGTGGCTGCAAGAGTCCTGAACTTAAGAGCATATTCATTGACAGACATTTTTCCTTGTTTTAAATTCTAAAGCTTCTCACCAATAGAAGAGTCCCAAGCGGGTTTGCCAAAAATAACTCGTAAATGGTTGATGAAGCTAGAATAAGACTGGATAACTGGGTTATTCTGTGTCCGAATAGAATCGGCTGACTGAAGCACTTTACCTTGTAATTGAGATATCAGGATGGCCACTTTAGATCGTTCGGTGGGGTACAAGTGCGGTTGCATCTCCAGGACTAGCGAGCATTGGAGCAGGAATCCGCTACAATCCTCCGCTAAACCAGAGTAGGGCGCCGGCTTGGCCATGGGACTGGTGTGCACGGCAGTTGAGGAAGTGGTGGTGTTGTCAGCGGAAGTGCTCGCAGATGATGGGGATGCCGGAAGAGTGGTGAGTGTTCGACGCAAAGCTTCAACCAGATCCTGGAAGGGGTCCGTGAGGCTCATGCTTGTGCTGACCGGCTAGGTCCGGTCTTCTATTATGGAATACCAGGACAGGAGGCTGAAAGTAATAGAAACACAGTTTATTGAGGCACAAGTAGAGGAGCAGGTAGTGCAGGGTGAAGCGATGGTGCTTGAGGCAGTGATGAAGGGATCCGTAGGTGAATAATAATAATAATAATAATAATAATAATAATTCATTACATTTATATAGCACTTTTCTAGGCACTCAAAGCGCTTACATAGTCAGGGGGTATCTCTTCACCCACCACCAGTGTGCAGCATCCACCATATGGGGATTGTTTGGAAGTAGCGGTGGTAGCAGACATTTTTTGAGTAACAGTTCTGGTTGAAAAGAAGCGATCTAATCCTGTTTACATGAAATAAGCCTGCTCCCGAGCAGGTTTAAGCTTACGGACCTGTTGCTATGACAGCAGCTCCGGGATGAGCTTCGAAGAACCAAATGATCCAAGATCACGACCAATCGTCAACATTCGAATCCAGCTAACTGAGTTAGCGACGTACGAAGAACGGGCCCCTGGTCAGGAGCAGGTATTCTTTAATAAACACAGAGTTTCTTTCGGTCTCCTCCCCCTTTTTAAGCACTTAATTGATGCACGCTGGAAAAATGCTCCTCTTACTAAGTGTGTTTGTTTCTTCATTTTTTACCCCCAAGTACAAATATATATTTTAAAAAAATATATAAAATAAAGATTGATTTTATACATAAGAAAATTAAATAAGATATTTAGTCTTGTTTGGCTGCTGCCCTCAGCAGTGACTTCTAAATTAAGTGCATTTTACTTAAGTAATATTATATGCCAGTGTGGTAATAAAAATAATCTTAATGCAAATGGAAAACAAGATTATTCTGAGTGTCTATTACTAAGTCCAAATCTACTGTAGCTTCACCCTCCATCGACACATAAGGTTAAATACGACACATGTGAATAACGGCTTCAATGGTGTAGGCAGTAATGTTTTGGACACGGAAAACTAGCTTGTAACGTGATTGATTGGGTTTGAGTCCGAGCTCGTTCTTCTCACTTTTCCCATCACATGTCACAATAGAACTTATTTTCAATACAAATTAACAAAATCTCCTAAAAGTGGAAGTAAAGTGCCTAACGAGTGTTTAATAATGATACAACTATTTATAATTGTAATAAATATAATAATTTACAATCTGTTATTATTGCATCCTGTTAATAACAATACTGAGGTGAACATGGTCCTAGTGTGTATCTGCCAGTATAAAGTATAACTACCATCTAATTATTAGTTACACTTAGCCTGTTGCAAAGAACTGCTACTTTTACATGATAAATAGAATATATCACGATTTTTACATCTAGAGGTAGTTGCACTTAGCCTACTGTAAATAGGATATATTGCTAAGAAAGTATGTTAATTCCACTTAGTGTAAATAGCCACTGCTGTATTTTTCTTACTCTATTTGCAGATCATTTGTAAAATAAGAAAGTTGCACTTAAATTACTATTATTAATATTATTATTTTAGATATATTTTTGCCCATGACATATCATAAAATGATTAGCTATTAGTTCAATAATCTAACGGTCTGCCAGTTTTCACCTGTGATATTATAACAGTGATAAAAATTACATTTGTATCGAGTCTGAAGTATGCAGACATGTTTTTGGCGGGAGCTGTTGCCATGGTGAATAGTAATATCAGCGCTCCATTGATAATGACTTTTTATAGTTGTGGTGCACGCGCTTAACTCAAAGTCAGTCAATTTAGAGTTGATTAAACCAACTCATTTCAGCTGTTCCGTAACCGAAAAATCTGAGTTTCCCATCTCAGGGTAAGTCAACTCAGAGTTCAAGTTTAAACTCAGAGTCGGTTGAACCTCCTTAGTGCAACGGGCCCCTGGTACCAGGTATATATTTTTTATATATTTTCTGTTTGCTAACATACCATGAATGAAATTTTCAGGATAAGTATTTTGGGTGTAGAATCCTCTCAATGACATTTACTGAACTTGTGACATACTGTAGTAACTGAGAGCCACAGCCCTGCAGAGTTTTGCTTCAACCTTTATCAAACACACCTGAACAAACTAATCACGGTTTGAAGGGTTACTAGAGAGCTACAGGCAGGTGAGTTTTAGGCCCCGTCCACACGGAGACGCGTTTCTGTGAATACGCAAAAATTTTTTATCGGATAGGCGTTTCGTCCACACGGATCCGGCGTTTTCATAAGGTGAAACCGCTATTTTTTGAAACCGGGTCCCAGAGTGGATAAATTTGAAAAAGCCGTCTTTGCGTTTTCGTCTGGACGGCTAATCCGTATATTTTCTGAAATTATGACATCATCAGCCCACGTCTCCCCCCAGTCAGACACCTCTATGTCACGTAACAGCAACAAAAACATGAACAAACACTAAACGATTGTCTTTTTATTAACTAACATTAACACTGATTAATAAATGTATTGTTCCATGTTCGTTTGTGTACCACGCGCAAGGTTTATGAGCATAGTCCAAGTCTTCTTCTCCGTTTTTAATGTTTCTCTGTGGCAGAATTACAGTGCCACATACTGGTCTGGCATGTACTACATCATTATGTGGTTTTGTGTGGATGCGGATATTTCTTGAGACGAGGAAAAAAAAGATCGGATTGGGTTAAGCTCTGTCTCCGTGTGGACGGGGCCTTAATCAGAATCAGGATGAGTTTTATTGCCAGGTATGTTTACACATACAAGGAATTTGTTTTCATGACAAAAGCTTCCACAGTGCAACAGAAAAAAAAAACATAATAAAAGAATAAAAAATACAAATAAGTAGGAAATGAATAAAAATATACAAATTGTCAATTGTATGCAGGTATATTACAATAGGCAGTTTTGTATGTACAGTATATTATGTGCAAATTTGAAGTGTAGACTAAGTGTGTGTATTAGATAAATAAGTGTATCAGGGTATAAATAGTGTTGTGTGTTCCACAGTTATTGACAAGTGTTTATTAGATGGATTACCTGGGGGAAGAAACTGTTCCTGTGTCTGGTAATTCTGGTGCTCAGAGCTCTGTAGCGTCGAACCGAGGGCAACAGTCCAAAGAGGGTGTGTGCTGGATGTGAGGGGTCCAGAGTGATTTTGCCAGTGAAAAAATTCTTGAATAGAAGGGAGGGTTGTACCAATGATTCGCTCAGCAGTCCAGACTACCTTCTAAAGTCAGATTTGGAAGCTGAGCTGAACCAGACAGCTACTGAAGTGCAGAGGACAGATTCAGTGGCGGAGTAGAACTGTTTCAGCAGCTCTTGTCTTTGCAGCAACCTCTGTTGGGCCTTTTTCACAATGGAGTCAATGTGAATGTCCCACTTCAGGTCCTGAGAGATTGTGGTGCCAACGAACCTGAATGACTCCACTGCACTCACAGTGCTATTCATGATGGTGAGTGGGGGGAGAGTAGGGGGATTTCTCCTGAAGTCAACTATCATGAAAGTGACGTGATATACAGCCAAGTATGGTGACCCATACTCAGAATTTGTGCTCTGCATTTAACCCATCCAAAGTACACACACACAGCAATGAACACACACACACTGTGAACACGCACCCGAAGCAGTGGGCAGCTATTTATGCTGCAACGCCCGGGGAGCAGTTGGGGGTTCAGTGCTTTGCTCAAGGGCACATAAGTCGTGGTATTGCCGGTGCGAGACTCAAACCCACAACCTTAGTGTTAGGAGTCAAACTCTCTAATCACTAGGCCACAGCTTCCCATCATTAGTTATTAGATGTGCATTTGTTGGTCTACAAGGAGAAGAGCAGTGGGGAGAGAATGCAGCCCTGAGGGACTCCAGTGTTGGTTATATGGGTGCTGGATGCGTATTTTCCCAGCCTCACTAGCTGCTGCCTATCAGGAAGCTGTTGATCCACTGACAGACGGAGGTGGGTACGAAGAGCTGAGTCAGTTTGGGAAGGAGGAAGTTTGGAATGATCGGGTTAAAGGCTGAGCTGAAGTCCACAAACAGGATCCTCACATAAGTCCATGGTCTGTATAGATGTTGCAGAACTTAATGCAGTCCAGTTTTACTGCATTATCCACAGACCTGTTTGCTCTGTAGGCAAACTGAAGAGGATCCAGCAAGGGTCCAGTAATGTCCTACAGCTGGGCCAGCACCAGTTTTTTTTCAAATGAGTTCATGAGCCAAAGACATGTAGTCATTTAGTCCTGTCATTTTTTATTTTTTTGGGATGGGGATGATGGTGGAGCGTTTGAAGTATGAAGGGAATTCGCACAGCTCCAGTGATCTGTTGAAGATCTGTGTGAAGATGGGGACTAGCTGGTAAGCACAGGATTTCAGACAGGCTGGTGTAACATAATCTTGGCCTGGTGCTTTTTTCCTTTTCTGTTTCTGAAAGACTTGGCGCACCTCCTCTTCGCTGATCTGAATTGCAGATGTAGGGGAGAAAAGGATTGCAAGAGGTGTGAATGGTGTGAGCAGTTGTTTGGGCAGGTGTTCAGGGTGGGTTGCAAGAGGTGTAAATGGTGTGAACGGTTGTGTGGAGAGGTGCTGGATGTGAGGGGTCCAGAGTGATTTTGCCAGCCCTTTTGTTCACTCTGGATAAGCAGAGTTCTTGAATAGAAGGGAGGGTTGTATCAATGATTCGCTCAGCAGTCCAGACTACCTTCTAAAGTCAGATTTGGAAGCTGAGCTGAACCAGACAGCTACTGAAGTGCAGAGGACAGATTCAGTGGCGAAGTAGAACTGTTTCAGCAGCTCTTGTCTTTGCAGCAACCTCTGTTGGGCCTTTTTCACAATGGAGTCAATGTGAATGTCCCACTTCAGGTCCTGAGAGATTGTGGTGCCAACGAACCTGAATGACTCCACTGCACTCACAGTGCTATTCATGATGGTGAGTGGGGGGAGAGCAGGGGGATTTCTCCTGAAGTCAACTATCATGAAAGTGACGTGATATACAGCCAAGTATGGTGACCCATACTCAGAATTTGTGCTCTGCATTTAACCCATCCAAAGTACACACACACAGCAATGAACACACACACACTGTGAACACACACCCGAAACAGTGGGCCGCTATTTATGCTGCAACGCCCGGGGAGCAGTTGGGGGTTCAGTGCTTTGCTCAAGGGCACATAAGTCGTGGTATTGCCGGCCCGAAACTCAAACCCACAACCTTAGTGTTAGGAGTCAAACTCTCTAATCACTAGGCCACAGCTTCCCATCATTAGTTATTAGATGTGCATTCGTTGGTCTACAAGGAGAAGAGCAGTGGGGAGAGAATGCAGCCCTGATGGACTCCAGTGTTGGTTATATGGGTGCTGGATGCGTATTTTCCCAGCCTAACTAGCTGCTGCCTATCAGGAAGCTGTTGATCCACTGACAGACGGAGGTGGGTACGGAGAGCTGAGTCAGTTTGGGAAGGAGGAAGTTTGGAATGATCGTGTTAAAGGCCGAGCTGAAGTCCACAAACAGGATCCTCACATAAGTCCATGGTCTGTATAGATGTTGCAGAACTTAATGCAGTCCAGTTTTACTGCATTATCCACAGACCTGTTTGCTCTGTAGGCAAACTGAAGAGGATCCAGCAAGGGTCCAGTAATGTCCTACAGCTGGGCCAGCACCAGTTTTTTTTCAAATGAGTTCATGAGCCAAAGACCTGTAGTCATTTAGTCCTGTCATTTTTTATTTTTTTGGGATGGGGATGATGGTGGAGCGTTTGAAGTATGAAGGGAATTCGCACAGCTCCAGTGATCCGTTGAAGATCTGTGTGAAGATGGTGACTAGCTGGTAAGCACAGGATTTCAGACAGGCTGGTGTAACATAATCTTGGCCTGGTGCTTTTTTCCTTTTCTGTTTCTGAAAGACCTGGCACACCTCCTCTTCGCTGATCTGAATTGCAGATGTAGGGGAGAAAAGGATTGCAGGAGGTGTGAATGGTGTGAGCAGTTGTTTGGGCAGGTGTTCAGGGTGGGTTGCAAGAGGTGTAAATGGTGTGAACGGTTGTGTGGAGAGGTGCTCAGGGCAGGTGATGGGTGTTCTTTCAAACCTGCAGTAAAATTTGTTCAGATCATCTGCCAGTTATTGATTCTCCACAGTGCTAGGAGATGATGTTTTGTAATTGGTGATCTCCTTCAGACTTTTCCACACTGATCCTGAGTTGCTGGAGGTGAACTGAGTCCTTATTTTTCCAGAATAATTTCTCTTTGCCACCCTGATCTCCTTTTCCAGTGTGTATTTAGCCTGTTTATACAAGACATTGTCCCTTTTCCTGTAAGCATCTTCTTTGGCCAGACGGAGATGTCTGAGTTTTGCAGTGAACCACCGTTTTTCATTGTTGTAAGTTAGATGAGTCCTGGTAGGAACACAGATATCCTCACAGAAACTGATATAAGACGTTACAGTCTCTAGCCCCTTTCACACTACCATTCTGGCAAATACAGGGGTAAAGTGTTCCTGCAATTGTTCCCTGGTCGCTAGATTTGGCACTTTCACACTGCCAGTGATGACCCGGTATATGTGCGTGCTTTCACACACAACCCTTGAAGATCCCGTAACGACATGTGACATCAGCGCGTGACGTGTAATGTACGAGTCGACAAAGCTAGGCACGTTATACTTTCACTGAAGCAAGCAAATGATCTTGGCGTCAGCGCGGAAAGTGAGGAACTAACTGATCTCTGCTTCATTACAGTTTGCACATATGTTTTCGTCGTGAATGTTGATCTTCCTACAAAACAGCCGGAAAAAGAGTCGCGCGATAACACGCGTCATCACTTCGATACGGAATTTGTTCACACAGCGCTCATCCCGGGTCGAACCCCGAAATGTTACTAGGTCCCCGACCCGGGTTAAATTCGGTAATCAATTCCGGGACGTGGTTGCTTTCACACAGAAGGCGACCCGGCAATGTTCCGGAAATATTGCGGGTCCGACGTGCAGTGTGAAAGGGGCTTCTGTGAGCTCGTCCAGATCGGTGGCAGCAGCTTCAAAAACACTCCAATCAGAGGTCAAAACAAGATTGTAAATCCTGATCTTCTTAGTCCATCTTTTTACAGTCCTTAATACAGGTTTAGCTGATTTCAGTTTCTGCCTGTAGGTTGGTATAATATGAACCAAAATGATGATCATGGAACAGGGCTGCTCGTGGAACAAAGTGATATGCATTCTTTATTGTGGTGTAACAGTGATCCAATATATTACTGTCTCAGGTGGGACATGTGATGTGCTGTCTGTATTTTGGCAGTTAACGGGAGAGATTTGCTTTATTAAAGTCCCCGAGAATGATTAAATCAGAGTCTGGGTGTTGTTGTCCTGTCTCTGTGATCTTCTGGACCTTTACAGTGTATGACAATGTTACATTTTGGAACATTATTTCCCCCACATTCCTCCAAAAGTTGTTTGAAATATGGATGTAGACACTTTACTTTGAAATCAGTTATTCATATTTAAAAGAAATATTCATATAAACCAACCTTTTCAAAGAAAACACATAGCCTCTCCTAAATCTCTGTGATATTCTAGTGCATAAATGGTCTCAGGTATTTTATCACCTACCAGGAAAAAATATAGGACTTTCTGAGATTTTTCTGCCATTTGAAAAGTAAATGCATACCATTCCTCAGTAAGCAGTAGCAGTTTGGGATAAATTGGATACCAAAAATTACAAATCATACACGGGGTAAGTGGTTTAATGAGATGTTTATCCCAATCCATTACCAATAATAAAGTCTTAGCAAACACAACTAATTAATAAACTATCATAAACACTAATTTTATCAAGTCCCTTAACTTGTTTGATTGACAGCAGAAGTGCATTTTATAGCCTGGAGGCATGTATGAAGGGTTATTAGATCAACTTATCCTGAGTAGCAAGCTCTTTGTGTGAGCCAAAGCCCAGCAGGAAGCTAATAGACTCTCCCATTGGGGGCCCCTTGAAGCCTGAGGAATTATGTCAGGCCCTTGTTTACTTAACACTCATTAAGAATCATGTGCAACAATTTCACAGTACAGTAAGGGAACAAAGAGGTTAGTGGAGTTCACTTTTACTTGTTAAATGCCAGTGTCATCAATTACCCAGCAAACATTGGTACAATGGTGACGGCGTGTGCCTGGCCAAAAATAGTTGTGGTAGGACGCCATAAATTGGTAAAAATATGTAACACAGAACATTTCTTAAAAATTTATTCAGATATGTTTGTGCATGTCTATAGTTCTATGGGATTGCATGTATAATTGTTATTTTGACTTTTAGCTACGTGTAGTTCAATATATACCTTGTTGTGAATCGGTTGTGAGAGGACAGTATTTAATTAAATACATTATACTCACAAAGTGCCCAGGGTGGTTAAGTGATTGCAAAGCCACACTGCATTTTATTCATTGTTTCAACCTGTTTTATGTATAGATGTATAGACTTTATGTAAAGATAGTAATGAATTTCATGATATTACAAAATCTTGCGATATGATAGATTATCTCATGACATTCTTTCGGAACAGGAATCGAGGAGGGAGTTGTAATGATATATATTATATAAAATCTACTTTTGGGTAAGTACATTTTATATTATTTGATTCACGTGCTTGAGATTTACTTGTTTGAAATGAAGGAACCAAAAAGAAATTATGCTCAAGTTGTCAACTGAAATTAACCGAGTATGGCTAAAATTAGTGAACGTTAGTAGGCTAAAAGTTACTTTGAACTTATACATGGTATACCATAGTATAAAATATATTTAATGATACAGCCGAAGGTATTACTGTAACTTATTAATGTCGCCTTGTTCCTTGTATATTGGTGTAATTTTTATTGGTACGCTTTATCTATTCAGGGGACATCACAGCCCACCTGTCTTTATCAGAAATGTCCTGTTCACTTTCTCACAGTTAGACACCTAGTTAAGGGTCTTTATCAAGGGCACCACAGTGGTATTGAAGAGTGAGGGGACAACTGCTGTTTTCCCCCAACTGATCTAAAACCCATTTAAAGCACAACATCTTTTATACAATAAAAATACAATCTAATGCATGTTGATAATAACCTTTTTCCTAATGTTTCATTCATGATTCATTCATCTTGTTCCATGTTTTAGTTTTTTTGGCTGTAGACCATATTAAGATGCTTTGAAAATAAGTGCATGCCGTTTACCTAAAATTTTTCATTTTATTTATTTTAAAAATAAATATATTCTCTTCCCTCAGATGCTGTGAAGAGGTGGATCCCAAATGCTAACAAACTCTAAAATTGATGCAGCAATGGCAGAACTACTGAAGCTCACTCCAGGAAGAGCTGGGGTTGACGGTTACAAAAAATTAGCAAAACAACTGTAATGTGTTTAAGGGATTGTTCACCCAAAAATGAAAATTGTCCTTTTCTCACCCTCATGTTTCAAACCTGTATACCTTTCTATGTTTTGTTGAACAAAGATATTTGGAAGAATGTTTTTTAACCAAGCAGATCTCACAATCATTTTTCCTACAATGGTAGTTAATGGGTTGTGAGATCTGCTTTGTTACAAACATTCTTCCAAATATCTTTATGAATTTAAACACTTGTCTTAGGACAATCCTGATTAACTTTTTTGATTCACTTTAAATGTTGACTACTGTATAAATTAAAAGACATTTCTTTTAAAGGCCATGTTGCAGGTTAACCACCACTTTTGATTAATGGGTACAAAAATCATTCAAGATATGTATATCATTTTTAAAATGTCTCAAAAATTGTCTTAAATACCTATTTTTTATGTTTTTGGTATTAACATTTTTTTTACGCAACTCGGTAATGACGTCACGTTGGGGAGAAGTCGAGGAAAGGTAGCCTCATAGTATGATGCCACGTTCCAGGCAACCAGTAACCCGTGTTTTTCCAACCTTAAACCCGTGAAAGTGCAATGGAACGGCAATCAAACCCATGACTTCCCACCCGTGAATTCGTGTCTCGTACTAGATAGATGTACTCCGAGTTCCTAGGTCACACAGCATGGAAAACAACGATGGCAGCCCCTACGAATAATACTGCCTACGGATGCAGTATTTATGCAAGTGGTACACAGTGAAAAAAAACGATTTTAGGTCTATGTAACGTAATAAAATAAATAATCTAGTTACAATTCCTTGCGCGAAGAAAGTTTGGTGTAACTTGCCTGGAACGGTACAAAGTCGTTAGTCGTGGTATGAAATAGTGATTACGAGCTCAAAAACCTGTCTGGAACGCAGCATCAGAACTATAGCGACTGACTGCGATGAGGAAGAGGTGACAAGAGCCAACATGTATGATGGCCTGCAGCCGTGTAATTTCGAACCAGCCAGACGTGAGAGGGCAAATGAGGAATTGCCAAGAACTGATGTCCGTCAAAGCCAATTTAATACATGGTTCGAGGAGAATGAGTGGAGAGTTGGTGAAGTGTCCTGGTGAGTTGCTATCATTTAGCATCGCAGCAATGAGCACCGGAGCTAGTCTACAAGCAGCAGTGCACAATAACAACACACACACACACACACACACACACATATATACATATATATATAAGCCACTAGATATAATATATAATATATATATTACTGTCATTGAGTAGCACCGAGTGAAAAATCAATGGTAACCTTTGTCATAGTGTTGTAGAACTGGTAAACTTTGTCTTTGTCATCTAGAAATAGAAGGCATCATACTAGCTATATGGACGTTTCTAAGCATTTATCTCTTCCTCCGTTGAAAATGTTGTTGCAAACGTAGCCGTGTGTCTGTCGCTGTGTTTGGCAGGTGCTTGTGTGGGCGGTGCTGTCCCATGGAAACTGTGTTGGAAAGCTTGTGCTGTAGGGAAGCGAGTGCGCTTGGGTCGCTGTTGGTCGATATCTATCTGTCAGTCTGTCTATCTATATATCTAGTCTATCTATCTATATATATATCTACATATGTATTTATCTATTTATCTATATTCTGCGCTATCTGAATACCTTCGTCTACTACTCCTCTCTCTTTAGTCACTCTCAATGCTCTCAAGGTGGGCTTTGGTAAATTCTCTCCCCAACGTGACGTGATGCAATGCATTGTGGGGGAAAGGAGACCGCTGTAAGATAGTACCTACTTTTTCGTATTATATTCCATTTTGTGATACCCAACAACATAAACTACTATGGATAACAGTTTAAATGTTTATTACCAACAAGCAAATTGCACACATTCGTTAAAAAATTTACACTGCAACACAGCTTTTAAATGTATAGCAGAGTGAAGAAGCAGCAACAAATGATAGATAAGACGAACAAGAAAGGCTATAAATAGTCTTTCATTGCACAAAAAGTAGAAAGATTGAGGTGACAGTGGAAAGTGGAGAGTATCCTATGACATTTGCATCCAGGATGTGGGAAATGTTTAGCTACTACAGTGGTGTGCCAAATTCTACTAAACAAAATCTCATGTTCAAGTTTGTATTAATTTCACAGAGTAGCCAGAGTAGCCCATCATTTGGAGAAAGCTAGGAAAGATCAGGAAGTGGTTTGTTTTGCTCATGAGCAATAATTATGGGGAAGTAGTGGCCTAATGGTTAGAGAGTCTGACTCTCAATTGAAAAGGTTGTGAGTTCGAGTCTCAGGCCGGCAGGAATTGTGGGTGGGGGGAGTGCATGTACAGTGCTCTCTCCACCTTCAATACCACGACTTAGGTGCCCTTGAGCAAGGCATCGAACCCCCAACTGCTCCCTGGGCGCTGCAGCAGAAATGGCTGCCCACTGCTCCGGGTGTGTGTTCACAGTGTGTGTGTGTTATCACTGCTCTGTGTGTGTGCACTTCGGATGGGTTAAATGCAGAGCACAAATTCTGAGTATGGGTCACCATACTTGGCTGAATGTCACTTTCACTTTCACTTTCAAGAATGGAACACAAGGCAAGATAGTGCCACCTTTCACACAAAAGAAAGATGGGGCATTGCTATTTACTTAAGAAAATAGGCAGCTTAGAAACCCTACTGGCACTGCTGAAAGGAAATAAGGAAGAAGCCAGACACAGCACTGCATGAAAAACATGACTGTAGCTCAGTCGCAAGCAGATGCTGATGTGAACTGGAGGAATTGTTAATAGTAACACATTTTAGAAATATGTTTGCCATCAGAAGGGGGTCAATTCTTTATAATTTGTGAATAATGCGTTAATGGCATTGATATTTAAATGTATGAGACATGTTTTAATAGTTTTCTGTGATTGTACTTCTCTAGCTGTTTTAAATGTAAAATTATTTGTTGTGAAGGAAAGTGGGGGGGGGGGGTTGGGGGTTTGCAACCTCCTCAATCAAACGTACTTATCACTTTTTCTAACAATCCAAAGCATCAAAAGCATGTATAAAATAGTGAGTATGATGTCTTCTTATCCTGATTTGCTACCTTGGGTAACTTGGGTTCAGACCATACAACAGGAAACAAAAACATCAAACTTCCTTTTTATGTTTTAATGTTTTTAAAACACAGAAACATGTAAATAGTTTTCTTTTGTGTCATATGAACTTGAGAGTATGTACACATTCTTGTATCTATTTAATCAAGCCATGTGTTTTTTTTTTTTTTTTTGTTGTTGAGAGTTAAAGAGCTATTGAGGGTCCAGATCTACCGGAGAACATTTTTCAATGCCCCACTTCAGAGGTTGGAGACATTTCAACTGTCATTTTCCTCTAGTGCTTCAGGGTAATTCTTCTCTCCCCTCTTTTTCTGTGGCTGTGCGGTGTGTAGCTGTCTGAATTGTGTGCTATTACCCAGCTGGAGACAATATCATTACTACATATTTGCTTTCAAGGGTCTGCAAAGAATGGTACCACCGTGGGCCTTGGTGATCTAACAACCTCACACAGTGCTGCTGAATTACCCACTCCTACCGGGAGGAAGTCAAACACTAGCCGTTTGAGAGATGACTGAACAAATGAGCATCTCTGTCTCACAGCCCCCTCCCTCCATTCTTCCATTACGGCTGAGGTGAGAACACACCTCACTGACATTATTAGCACTGACGCCGTGTGTAACCCCTTCATCTCTTTTTGATCTCTGTGCTTATTCTTTCATCTGTTATAAATGTTTTGGTGTTATTGGACATCATTTTAGAAACATAACTTTATAAACAGAAATGATTAACAGAACTAAAAACTTTATTCACAGTGACAGTTTTCTGATTTTTAAAAATGACAGTTGTTTTTGCCAACAACACACATTACATGTCCTAGGAATTCATCATTTTTATATGCATTTTTAATAATACAGTGTCACGTTTAAAGTAATGCTCAAAGCGACACAAATTGGCAAGCAAAAAAAAAATAATAATAATAAAAAATAAAAAAAATTGGCCCAAAAGCACAAAGCAATTTTTAACTCCCCCGCCACACGTACGTCATCTTACTTTTTAAATAAATGATTTTATTTTATTTTTTGCAGAGAGTACAACTACTATAGATAGATCAGTGTTTGACATCAAAGTCCAGCGAGAGTGTTTCGAAAGCATGCAGAGCCGTTTGCTCTCTACAGCTGTCGTCATAACACCGAACAAACCTACTGTATACAGTTAGTTGATAGGTGACGAACATGATGCAAAGTGACAACTCACTGCATGATGTAGCCTATAGAATGCCACTATGTGCTCCTAAAATTCAAGTAATTAGGGAAAACGCCCCTGTATGAGATTTTGTCTCATTTATATCACACGAGTGCTGTTGACTTTTTTTCCCAAATAGCACAAGTGCAAATTTGATATCGATTTTATGCAACAGTTTAATAAATTACAACTTAATATTGTGTTATATTTTAGACACAATATTGTTTCTGCTCTGTTTTTCCAATGCAAATGTCATCTATTAAAGCCACAGCACCACTGTTGAGTCTCCAAGCAACACACTTTCTGAAAGAATCCATGCATCTGGTGAACCAGTGGTTCATTGATCCATTCATAAAGAGAGCCATTTACTTCATTACTGAATGAATCAGCCATTTGAAAGAATCAAGAGAATGAATGAATGACTCAATGATTTACATTTACTGCCATTTACAGTTTTAGTCTCTCATTTCATATTTAAATATAAAGAATAAAAAAAGTATAATAATAATAATAATAATAATTATTATTATTATTAGTAGTATTAGTCTTATAATAAAAGAAAAAAAATGAAAGCCATGGTTCACTCCAAATATGTAAAAATTATAAAAATAATACAATATAAAAAATAACACAATCATGACTTTAAATGCTCTCTCATTTCTCAGCCAAATTTGATGTGTGATTAATATCTAATTAATTAGATTAATTAATTGGCACATTGTGGAATTAATTCAATTAAAATTTGAATAAATCGACAGCCCTAATATATATCAGTCTCTATCTCTCTTTCTCTGTGTGTGTGTATGTTTTGTGTTCTGGTATATATTGTTTATGAGGACACAAAAATGTATAATGAAATGTATAACTTCCTGTGTCCCCATAAACCAAAAGGCTAAAAAAAAAGGATACTAAATGGTGTTTTATGAAATTAGAAGAATATATATATATATATATATATATATATATATATATATATATATATATATATATATATATATATATATATATATATATATATATATATTATTATTATTATTATTCATTTATTCCAGGCAATGCCACAAAAGTACAAGGTAGACAAATACAGTTAAAAAAAACAAAAAAAAAAACAGAATATACAGTATTCAAATATGACGTTTGAATTCTACCTGAAAGGGAGTGGGAATAAGACAATTTATTTAATCCCACCCCAGTTCCCCATTTAGTAATTAATAATTGAGCTTCATTGTTATTTTGCTCACAAATTATTTACAAATGTTCTATGCACCATATCATGGTGGCGTTACCACAAGTTACAAGTAATATTTATAACAACAGTTTATACCAACAATGTACAGTAATAGGAATAAACAATGCCAACAATGGTAATGGACAATATACCAACGATGGTAAGAAAACACTGAGCACATGTTAACACTATGAGACAGAGTACAACATCAATGTAACTACAATGTAATAGGAATAAACAATGCCAACAATTGTAATGGACAATATACCAGCAATGGTAATGGACAATATACCAACGATGGTAAGGAAACACTGAGCACATGTTCACACTATGAGACAGAATACAACAGCAATTTAAATTAAAGACCCTCATCTCTGTATTTTAACCAGACCCAATGTTTATATAACAATTTAAATTGCTGAATAGTTTTGCATTGCTTTTGTTGCAAGTCCAGTTTTTTCCAGAGTTTCACTCCACATACAGACACACAATAATATTTACGAGTGGTTTGGGCTCTCGGTAATGAAAACTGTCCTCTCAAGTTATGAGCTCACACTGGAGTTTAAAAAAAAAAGTTGTAAGTTAGGCAGTAATAATTTGTTAAATGATTTATATAAGACTATTGATGTATTATATTTTACAAGATCATCAAATTTTAGCAACTTTGACTGCGTAAACAGATTATGAGTATATTCTAGAAAACCAACCTTGTGAATGATCCTCACAGCTCTTTTCTGCAATATAATTAGAGGATTTATTGTGTTCTGGTAAGTATTTCCCCACACTTCAACACAAAAAGTAAGATATGGTAGTACCAGGGTGCAGTATAAAGTACGGAGTGCTTTTTCAACAAGGTATAGTTTTGCTTTATTTATAACTGAGAGGCTTTTTGAGATTTTTGTTTTTATGTATCTGACATGGGGTTTCCATGACAATTTACTGTCAATTATTACTCCCAAAAATTTTATCTCACTCACAATTTCAATTTGGATACCATCAATACTTATTCTCTGTTCAGACATTTTGTTGCAATCAGTTTTTGGAATAACGTTAGGTAACGACGTAATTTTTTCAGTAACGGGGTAATCTAACTAATTACTTTTCCCGTCGTTATAACGCCGTTAACATTACTGGACGTTAAATGCGGTGCGTTACTATGCATTGATTTAATAAACTATGTAATCCGAATGCACCCCTGGCTCACACAGCGAGTGAGAAAAAAAAAAAACAGTGAGTGAGGAGGTGGGTCAAACACACACACATGCACCCGAGAGCAGCAGATAGTGGTGGGCGATACTGCAAAATTTGGTATCGATCCGATACCAAATACATATAGGGTCAGTATCGCCGATACCGATACCAATACGATACTTTTTACTTAAAAAAAAAAAAAACTTTGTGTAGAGGAGTGCAGTAGGTCTATGTCAGTGGTTTTCAACCTGTGGTCCGCGGCCCACTATTGCAGGTGGGCCGCCAATTATTTTCCGTTCATTTCCAGTCCATTCTAGGGCTGTGCGCGATTTCTAAATCGCTTTATAGCACAATTTTCCGCGGCCCTGACCTCCCGTAGTATGCTATCCGATCCCATCAGAATGCATTGCGCCTAGCGCGAGAACAGAGACTGGGCATATGCCTAACTCCAGGTTCACACACTGTCTGTGATGCGCCTTTTTTCTGAGCCAATGTTGACGGATCAGAGCGTTCTCACTGCGGTAAAAGGCTAGAAATAAAAACGTGCAAAAATAATTCATGTCTAACACATGTGGCCCTATCTTGCACCCAGCGCAATTGACTTTGTACACAGACGCATGTGTCATTCCTATTTTGCACCCGCGCAAAGCGCGCTTTTCCCTCCTCAGAAGCACGTCGGTAAACTAGTGAATGAACTTGCGCTCCCTGGGCGGTTCAGCGCAAAAAAAGGAGGCGTGTTCCGGCGCAAACAATCCCTGGTGCTATTTTGCTGTTCCATTAAACAATTGCGCCACTGACCAGAAAAAAACCTAGTCTAAAGTCAGTGGCGCGTTGCGCGTTGTTCATTATGCTATTTTAAGGGCGCATGCTTGACCATAATGTATAGCGTGCACAACGCGCATACACTTTGCTCATGTAATCTACACAGATGCAACAGTTATTTTTGCAAATCATAAATTGTTACACTAAAAAAATATATTAACACATGAGATGACGGAAATCATTGTGGTGTATTTTGGGTGGGTTTCTCCCATCCCCATACAACACAACTTCTCTGTCTTTCACTGCTCTTACAAGAACATCAGTCTCCTCGGCTGTGAACCGCTCCTGGCGTGCGCCTGGTAAATACGTCATAATAATAGCAATCCATAATGGAACTTGCGCACCTGCTTTTAAAGGGAATGTTGGATGACGCTCTGATTGGTTTATTTCACGTTACGCCCAAACCACACCTATGAATAATGAAGCTACTTCAGACCAACCCATTTTAGATTTGCGCCGGGCGCAAGAGCCATTTATCCCGCCGGGAAAATAGCAACAGCGCCGAGACCCGCCCACAAAGTTACTTGCGCTTCGCGCTTTGACACTTGCGTTTCAGATCGTTAAAATAGGGCCCATGATGTTAGTGAACAGGATGCAGTTTAAGTGAGAGGAGACACGTTTTAAGTGTGCACACTCTCTCCTCGCAAAGCGTGTATCTGAGCGTGTATGTGACAGAGCAAAGGAAATCTGCGTGCTTTCGCGTTATATTTATGCGCTCTCACTGCTGACCGCATACACATACTGTATACACACTGCAAACACCTGAGGCACCGCTACAATTAATGAGCTCTATGAACAATGCATGGCAAAAAAGAAAAAAAAGTCCCTGTATACAGGATTTATTTATTTTTTGCCTTCAAGTCTTATACATTTTTTGACATCTTCACTATAGTGATAATTTTGACTTATGTCTGTTCTAGAGGTGTTACAACTTTTAGATAAAGCTCTGATTGGTTTTCTTTTGGAAATATGTTTCAAATTAATCCTGAAGGCATTTATGACTGTAAAAGCATATCGGTGTGTCACAATTGCAAAATTGATTAAAAAAAGTGTGATAGTTTTTTTTTTTTTCTCCATATCGCACAGTCCTAGTTTATTCAATAAATACAGTTTATTTTTTTGAAGTGGGCCGTGCAAACATATGTGTTTGGTTGTGTGGGCCGCAAGTTGAAAAAGGTTGGGAACCACTGGTCTATGTCATTATTCCTGAGGTGGATGAATGATCAATTGTTTAGGCAATATTTTTATTAACGTATTGAAGTCCACAAAATTATTAGTTATTAGGCACTGTAGAATGAATTCTTTACAGCCTTTAAAAAAATGATAATAAAATAAAGAATAAAAAAAATCTCAATTTTTCTGGTTTTAAAAGCAAATGAAATAAAGTGCACACAATTATTACTGAAGAACAAACAAAGAACAAATATACCTGTGCAATTACATTCCCTGAGCCCCCCTTCTAAATGTGCTATCAGCTTTGCTCACTCTGTTCGCTGCTCCTCGGCGCGTTGTGTCAGTGAGTCACGTGACGACACAACAACGAATCACAGCAGAGCAGCAGGAGGGGGAGGAGTAGCAAAGTGGGCCAGGATGTGAAAGCAACGTTTGCTCAGGATTGTAGAGGTAGAAGACACGAGCAAAGTATAATGAACGTAGATGAGAGATATTTAAATTAAAATAACGATTCAATTACAATTGTATCGATCCGATACCAATACCAGTGTTGGTATTGATACTATCGATATTTAGATCGATCCGCCCACCCCTAGCAGAAGCAGAGATGGCGAGTCGGGAGCAATCTGATGAAAAGTTGGCATTTTCAAGGTGGAGATATAAGCACTATTTCAAATTCATTGAGTTCAAAGACAAGAACTTCCATGTAATGTGTACATGTAATATGTGACACACGCATCTACAAAGCTAGTGGACAAAAACACTTTTCTTACAACGATAATACTTGGATGTGCAGGATAAAACTCTTGCTGTCTGTTGACGTGCAATAGGGCTTGGGCGTCGTGACGTCATTACTTGGCGTGGCCGCCATGTTGAATGCCTCCTTTACTGCCACTCGGACTACTGCGCAGTGTTTAGACATACTCCCTCTCATCCGTGTGTCTTAATTTGATTAATTAAAAATCTATTTTGACCATTTTCAACCGTTGCTGTATTGTGGGGTGTAATAGCGCAACACATAATCGCCATGGGGAAAATAAAATGAGAATGGATTTACTTTACACCGTTTTCCTGCTTGGAGGCGCGACTACGGAGACCATAACATCTGAATATTAATTTATATAGCATAAGTCAACATTGAAAATAAGGGAAATTTCTCAAGTTACTCATCCAAAATACGGGAAATTTCAACATTCATCTTTTTGTTGCTATCCTTCTGCTGACAGCAAAAATTTGTACTATAAAACTGCTGCATTAACTAACGTTAGGCGATTTGTGAAGCTAGGTCTAACGTGACTTTAGTTACAGATTGGTGTGAAATTGTGCTCTCACAACAACCACGCTATCTTAAAAAGCCCAACATCACGCTAAGGTTACTTTCAAGTAAGCAAAACAATGCTTTGAAAACATCTGTTTCGCTGGAAGGACAAGGAGTAGCAACAGGACAACAACACAGAGACTTGACAGGTCTGATGGAGGGGCTAACGGGATATTTTACAGGAAAATACTAAAACGGGAAGACAGCGGGGAAAGAGCTCAAATATGTGAGAACCCCAGAAAAAACGGGAGGGTTGACAGCTACTAACTACACTTTTGAAACACATTGTTAAAAGTCCATTTGTGAATGGTTGTTAGCACTAACGGTTACTAAACTAGCAGCTAGGTACCGGATTACTGTATACTGTGAACTGTACATGAGACTTCAATGACTTGTACCTTCAGAACTATTTTGAAGTGTAGGATCTCACAAAACAAACAAGGTAGACGAAGATTTCTGTAATGCAAAAGTGCGGCAACAAGTCTCTGTCGGTAAGTTACTCCACTATTTGTTGGGAATTTCATATGGATCCAAACCGTTAATAGTGCCAATTTTGTCCACATACCGGTCCCTGGCAAACCCCCTATTAGCGTATCCCTATAAATCCCACAACCTTTTAGTTATTTTGACATCTTTTTTTCTTTCTCCCAACTCTGCTCTTCTCGTTCAACTTGCTGTATGTTTACATTTGCGAAGCTGGCAACATGGCCGCCACGTCCCAGAATGCAACTCGGCGCCCAAGCCCTATAGAGATCGCTAACACATGTGACCAACTGGGCGGCAACGTCATCAGAACGCAAAGAATTATGGGTATGTTTGGCCAGTTAACATGGTCTGGCATAGGAGGCTAGTGTTCTGGCATGAAAATAATGAAAAATTAGCGTGAAAAACAGAATATAATCCAACAAAATGCAGCGGGCTAAAGAAAACATTGTCAGACCATGCCGCCTAAAACTAAATCCTAATGCAATGAAGAGATATGACGAGAAAATAAAGAGAATCAAAGGACTCGATCCTTACGAGCAGAGCGACTGGTCAAGGTAACAACACACTCCAGCCCAAAAGAAGGGCATGTGAAAAGGCTGTGTTGTGGTGCTTTTGCAGACAGCCTGAAGAGCTTGATGACATGTTTGCTTGCGATAATCAGAACTGTCCTAAACAACATACACTACCGTTAATTTAGGCTGCGTGGGACTCAGCAGCGCACCAGCCAGGGAAGAGTCATGTATCTGTGACTTATCACCCACAACCTACCTCATACATTTCCAGTTTCTCATAATTTTATGGACTCTTTATAAATGTAAATGTATTCATCTAAATGTACTTACATGTTAAATATTTAAAGAAACTGAAATTAAGTTGGTTGTTACTACTATTTAAGTTATGTAAGAAATGTACTATGTACTATTTAAGTTATGTAATTGTGTTTGCAACCAAAGAACACTGATTTTGCACAATTCTTCCTTAATACAGATAAATGAGGCTTTGTGTATTTTATTTACAGACATGGCTAAAAAAACATTACATGTGAGAAGAGACATTACAAAATCTTTTGGAAAACAAAAAAACATTTACATATTAGATGTGAGCATGGTGTATAATTCTAACATGACGCCTTCACAACAATACTTGGACACATATTGGTCGAAACACAGCACACAACCACAATTTTATCCAGCAAAGTCTTCAGCTCATTCTCAGAGTGGTCTGTACAGTGTCCGGTGATGGAGGTGGATTCTCAGGACCTTCCATCTCAGGTGCAGGTGTAGTGTCTGACAATAACAATATAAAGAAATTGTGTCACATCACAACATCTATTCCTGAGGAATCCAGATTAGCTATACATAGGATACACACAACATACACTAAAAGTTTGGGGTCAGCGAGATTTTTAAAATGTTTTTAAAAGAAGCATCTTATGCTCACCAAGACTGCATTTCTTTGATAAAAATAATAATAATAAAAACAGTAATATTCTGAAATATTATGACAATTTAAAATGAATTTTCTATTTTAATATATTTTAAACTATTTTATTCCTGTATTTTATTCTTGGCCTCCTTACTTTGTCACCTCTGAAACATGGCTTGTACTATTATTTTTCCATGCTGGAAAACGATAAAAATATATTCCGTTCTTAAGCTTTATGCCACTTCTATTGTGAGAACGACTATTGCAGTTTATAACACAGCAAGTAGACTGCATCTTGAAAACTGCGTTCTCCCTCCATGCAAAGAAGTCTGGTGCCTAATGTTAAATATTATAAGTTATATCTATAAATATTGAAAGTTATGTACGAACACCTGTCTGTTCTATTCATTTTAACTGACTTGTGAAAACTGCTCCAAAAAAATAATAAAAATAATAATAATTACTTTTTTTTTTTTTTTTTTACAGTAACGCAAATAGTTACTTTCCCTGGTAATGAGTTACTTTTATTATAGAGTAATTCAGTTACTAACTCAGTTACTTTTTGGAACAAGTAGTGAGTAACTATAACGAATTACTTTTTTAAAGTAACGTTCCCAACAGTAGTTGCAATTACCGAACATCATTACCTTAGTTTTATTTATATTCAAGGATAATTTGTTTGTGTCCATCCACTTTTTTATTATCTTTAGTTCCCTGTTTACCATATTTACGAGCTCATTATAATTATCACTACTGTAAAATATATTTGTGTCGCCTGCAAATAGTATGAATTTCAGTGCTTTGGATGTATTAAACATATAATTTATACACACATTGAACAGTTTTGGCCCTAATACTGACCCCTGGGTGACACCACAAACAATGTCAAGAGTATCTGATAAATACTGACCCATTTTAACAAACTGTGACCTCCCTGTTAAATAACTTTTTTACCAATCTCCAGCCAGCCCCCTAATTCCATATCTTTTTTAATAGAATTGAGAATTGAAGAGTTTCTCAAAAATTTTTGAGAACTGAGGCAAAAGAGAGATTGGTCTGTAATTAGTAACAGCGTGTTGTTATCATTTTTGAGTGGAATTACTGAAGCAATTTTCATTTTGCTTGGAAAGCAGCCAGTCTGGAATGACAAGTTACAAATATAAGTTAAGGGTTTTACAATTAACTCCAGCTTAGGGCCAACATTTACAAAAAAAATATTGAACTTATTTACTACATTACTCATATTATAATCTTCACCATTTTCATCAATAAAGTGATCAGGATATGTCAACTTTGATGATCCTTGTTTGATTAGGCTATTCAAAACATCCCAAGTTCCTTTTATATTGTTTTTATCAGAATCAGAATCAGAATCAGAATCAGAAAGAGCTTTATTGCCAAGTATGCTTACGCATACAAGGAATTTGTTTTAGTGACATAAGCTTCCAGTACACAGAGACAACAACACACAACATTCACAAAAAGAAAAAAAACAATTACAAATTGGCAAATAAATAAGTGTATAAACAATTGTGCTATAAATGATAATGGAATAGGATTGAGTGAGATGCAGGAATGTTCTAGGATGGAGGGTTAACAAATAAATATAAGGATATTGCACGTTTATAAGCATAAGTAGGGAACATTTAACTGTTCATGAGGTAGATTGCCTGGGGGAAGAAACTGTCCTTGTGCCTTGCTGTTCTGGTGTTTGCGGCTCTGAGGCGCCGGCCAGATGGCAAAAGTTCAAAGATGGGGTGTTTTGGATGTGAGGGATCCAGAGTGATTTTCTGAGCCCTTTTCCTCACTCTGGATGTATACAGTTCTTGAAGGGTGGGCAGGGGAGCACCAATAATCCTTTCAGCAGTCTGAACAGTTCTCTGTAGTCTTCTGATGTCTGATTTTGTTGCTGAACCAAACCAGACAGTTATTGAAGTACAGAGGACAGACTCAATGACGGCCGAGTAGAACTGTTTCAGCAGTTCCTGTGGCAAGTTAAACTTCCTCAGCTGGCGAAGGAAATACAACCTTTGCTGGGCCTTTTTAACAATGGAGTCAATGTGATTGTCCCACTTCAGGTCCTGAGAGATGGTGGTTCCCAGGAATCTGAATGACTCCACTGCAGCCACAGTGCTGTTCATGATGGTGAGTGGGGAAATTGCAGGTGGGTTTCTCCTAAAGTCCACGATCATCTCCACTGTTTTGAGCGTGTTCAGCCTCAGGTTGTTAAGACTGCATCCAGACAGCCAGCTGCTCAACCTCTTGTCTGTAAGCAGACTCATCACCGTCCTGGATGAGGCCGATGACTGTAGTGTCGTCTGCAAACTTTAGGAGCTTGACAGAGGGGTCTTTAGAGGTGCAGTCGTTGGTGTACAGGGAGAAGAGCAGAGGGGAGAGAACACATGCCTGAGGGGCACCAGTGTTGGTGGAGCAGCTGTTTGATGTGAATTTCCCCAGTCTCACTAACTGTTGCCTATCTGTCAGAAAGCTGGTGATCCACTGACAGATAGAGCAAGGAACAGAGAGCTGGGTCAGTTTGGTCTGAAGGGCTGTTGAGATGATGGTGTTGAATGCCGAACTAAAGTCCACAAATAGGATCCTCACATAAGTCCCTGTTTTGTCCAGATGTTGCAGGATGAAGTGCAATCCCATGTTGATTGCATCAACCACTGACCTGTTTGATCGGTAAGCAAACTGGAGGGGGTCCAGTAAGGGTCCAGTGATGTCCTTCAGATAAGCCAGAACCAGTTTTTCAAACGACTTCATGACGACAGACGTTAGAGCCACAGGTCTGTAGTCGTTAAGTTCTGCTATCTTGGGTTTCTTTGGGATGGGGATGATGGTGGAGCGTTTGAAGCAGGAAGGCACTTCACACAACTCCAGGGATCTGTTGAAGATCTGTGAAAAGATGGGGGCCAGCTGGTCAGCACAGATGTTCACATATTTTTGATAATATAACCGTTTGCTTGTTCTTATAATATCAGTTAATTTATTTTTGTACTTTTTATATCTTAATTCAGCTTCTTTTTTTTTCTTCTTTTTTTTACTTTAATAAACAATGTATATAGATTGTTTTTCTTTTTGCAGGCATTAATTATTCCTTTAGTAATCCAGAGGCTTTTCGTATGTTTTTCCTTTATGAAATATTCTTTCACAGGGCAATGTTTATTATACAAGGAAGTGAAGATATCTAAAAAATTACAATAAGCACTGTCCACATTAGGTTCTCTGTAGACTGAAGTCCAATACTGGAGCACCAAACAATTGTTTAGGGCACTAATCATGTCCTCAGTAATTTATAGTTTAGAGATTTTTATCATAGTGTCTTCCGTTTTCTTGAGATTACAATCATACAACGTAAAGACAGGTAAGTGGTCAGTGATATCACTTTTAAATAGGCCACTGATGATTTGATTTCCCATAATATTAGTAAAAATTTTGTCAATGATTGTGGCACTATGTGACCTTATTCTGCTCGGTTTTGTTATAGTTGGGAACAGAGACAAGCTATACATTGTGTCAGTGAAGTCATCAACGTTTTTTAGTTTGGTTGGATTTAACAAATCAATGTTAAAGTCACCACAGATAAATATCTGTGTTCTGTGTTCTTTTGGTTCACAGTAGAAAACAGTTTACCCATCCAATCATTGAAAGATTCTATGCTTGAACCAGGTGCCCGGTATGCTCAATAGATATTTGTCTTTTTATCATTATGAATTTCCACTGTTATGCATTCAGATAAACCATCCACAGCTATGGTCATATCAGTTGAAACATTAAATTTAACAAATTTATGAAGGTACAAAGCAACCCCCCTCCTATTTTGTTTATTCTATTTGTATATCTTAATTCATAGCCATCAAGACAGAAATCAATACCTTTATCATCGTTAAGCCAGGTTTCAGTAATTGCAATAATGCTAAATGGATGAGAGAAATGTTCCAAGTAATCTTTGATAGCCTCAAAAGTGTACATGCTTCGACTATTAAAATGTATTATTGACAGGTTACCTTCTGATTTTACACTGTTTTCATATTGTTCATGGGTAAAATAATTGCAGTTTTTTAACAATCGAAGAGAGAAAATTATTGTCAGGGTCTATCTCAGTATCTGTCTCTGTTGTGGTGTGCTCTTTATACTCACACGTTCCCAGTTCCATTTGTTGATGTTGTAGGATGTTCTGTAACATGTCTATATCAATACTTGGTGTAGTCTGTGTTCTTGGTATGTTTAGGATTTTGATGATGTGAGTCACAAGCTACTTTGATACCTGGTGCTGCATTAATGTCAATACTTGTCAAGATCCTCTATCCTCTTCACCACTAAGACTTTTACTTCCTCCGAAGTCCCATTTATTTTGCTGAAGATCTTACAGTTAGTTACCCAGGTTTGTTGAATCTTGCCTTGTTTTCTAAGTTGTCGTGCAAACCTTGCGATGTCAGCATTTTTTTTTTGTCAACTGTTCATTTATGAAAACATTTGTGCCTTTCAGTTTGCGTCCTTGCTTTAGAAGTGCTATTTTCTTTTTCCGATTGGTAAATCTCATAATGACCGCTGGTGGTCTCCCGTTCATCGTGGGCAGTGGGTGACAGGTCCGTTTCTATCCCCCTGCTCTGGAGTTAGGAAGCAACCTGTTGTTCCACCGATTGTTTCTCCTGGTCGCTGAGCTCCCCTCTGTCCGTGGCCACAGATTGACAGATTGGGCAACCCGCTTAATTGGGCTTCTTTTGGTAACATCAGACCAGAAAAAAATGTATTGGGTGGGTTGATAAAATTTGGGCTGCTTTTTGATGCAACTGGCAGGTGTTTAGTTTTAACTACAGAACATTTGTTTTTATCCATTTTTAACTGAATCAAAATTTACAATAAAATGTTAAGTGTATAATATGTTTCTATGACTGGCGCAGATATATACTGCATAATTACACAAACAGACTAACATTACCCTGAAGAAGACCGTTGTCTTTTATGGGTGGCAGTGGCTCAGTGGTTCATGTAAGTTGTCTACAAACTTGAAGGTTGGTGGTTCAATCCCCCGCTCCAAGTGTCTAGGTGTCCTTGAGCAAGACACCTAACCCCAGCTGTTCCCGATGAGTTGGATGGCACCTTGCATGGCTAAAACCACTGCCATTGGTGTATGAATGAATGGGTGAATGTGAGGCAACTTGTAAATCGCTTTGAATGGCCATGGGTCTGTTGAAAGCGTTATATAAATCCAGTCCATTTACCATTTTATAATGATGTGCATAGTCTCTGAACTTTTGATCACCTCTTCTTTGTTTAGATGACACAAATAGTGTAACTTACACTATTATATTATATAACTATATAGTGTTACATTTAGAAAGCGAGCGCAGCACTACTGTTCACGCACCTGTGCATATAACAAACATCAGACTCGTCTTTAGTAACTGCATCATCTGATCTTTCATCCCTGGATGTGAAATATTATACTTTACATTTTTTTAGGAGACTGATATCACCAAGACTGAGCAGATGTAGATGAGCAACACCGTTTAAATGAGCAGCTACTTCACACTGTTGTTTTCCTGCTTTTCCTGCTTTCCGCTGTCTCACAATATCAATAAATAAATAAATTTTAAAAACCTTGCATGCCGTAGTGTACACAGGACTGGCTGGAAATATGCATTGATACTCCTTTATTATATATGTTACGTGACTTATTTTGATAGGTTAACTGTTTTTGTGGTGTTAAGAGAAAACACCTGCTGGGTGGGGCAGCTGTGGCCTAATGGTTAGAGAGCCGGACTAGTTGCCAGAAAGTTGCCGGATCGATTCTCGGTGCTGGCAGGAGTTGTAGGTGGGGGGAGTGAATAAACAGCGCTCTCTTCCACCCTCAATAGCCCTTGAGCAAGGTACTGAACCCCCGGGTGCTGGATATATAGCTGCCCACTGCTCTGGGTGTGTGTTCACTTCTCAGTACTGTGTGTGTGCACTTGGATTGGTTAAATGCAGAGCATCAATTCCGATTATGGGTTACCATACTTGGAAAATGTCACGACTTTCAATTTCACCTCTGCAGCATATTCTTAACATGAGAGAAGGACACAGTCTTTCTGCTTGCTGCAATAAATCACTATTTTTCCGCACTAAATAAGTGAATTTGGCCAAGATATTTTCAGAGATGACAGACAAGATGTTATAGAATAATAATTGAATGAAACCCTAATTTTGACAAAAAAACGACATTCAACCTATTTTTCGAATTTCCTGAAAGCTTTTTACCAGATTGCATCACATGCACACACACAAACACACACACACACATACACACACACACACACACACACACACACACACACACATATATATATATATATATATATATATATATATATATATATATATATACATTATAAGTCTTGCATTCGATGATGAGATACAAACCAGGATGAAGACAATGAAAACGACTCTGAAAGAAAAGCAAACAATTTGGATGCTAAAAGAAAAGAGGAAGTCAATTAGAACTATAGGAAAAACAAAGGGAATAGAGAAGTCAAAAGTTTGGAAACTACCGGCGACATCAGCAACTAAAGACGACCTGATCAGCTAAGAAAAACAACAGTAGTTGATGACAGACAAATCGTAAAAGCTGTCAAAAAGAACCCTAAAATACATGTCTGTAAAATCACCAACAACCTCCAGAAAGCTGGGGTGATGCTCTGTCAATCTACAGTCCACAGGAGAATTTGACACAGAATTACAGAAGCTACACAGCAAGATGCAAACCTCTGATCAGCACCAAAAACAGAAAGGCAAGATTCTTCACAAATGTGAGCCAGTAGAGTTTTGGAACTGAGTCAAGTCTGCTTTATTGTCAATTCTTCCACATGTACTGTGTAGTACATACATACAGAGAATCGAAATTGCGTTACTCTCAGACCCCCGGTGCACACAGATAACACTAACAGTTGAGCCTGAAATTCTAGATCAAATATAAAATATAAGCTACAACTATACAATAAGGGAATGTAAAAAAGACATATAATACAAATAAAAATAAAGTTAAATAAAGCAGCGCAAGGCACGGCAGATAGACTGCAAACCAGTGAAGTAAACAATCTGTGCAGATAAAAAGTTTTTTAGTGCAAAAAAAATAAATAAAATAAAAACCTTATTCAATCTGATTAAAGTGACAAAGGACTCAAGAGCAGTTATTTTATTTAAACTGACTGATGAGGTAGTAGAGTGACATCAGTTCCATGCTGAATGAGGTAGTGAGCAGACCAATGATGCACAAAGGGACCGGTGCATGCGGGTTTCATAGTTCAGTGGTGCCTGGGGCAGAAGAGGGAAGAGGGAGCAAGTTTGGGAGCTAGTTCAGCTTCCTGACAGCCTGATGGATGAAGCTGTCTTTCAGTCTGCTGGTCCTGGCTAGGAGACTCCGCAGTCTCCTCCCTGATGGCAGCAGACTGAATAAGCTGTGTGACGGGTGGGTGGAATCACCTGCAATGCAGAGGGCTTTGCGGGTAAGACAGGTTTCATAAATTTCTTGAAGGGAGGGGAGAGAGACACCAATGATCTTCTCAGCTGCTCTCACTATGTGTTGCAGAGTCTTTTGGCAGGACGCGTTGCAGGCGCCATACCACACAGTGATATGCAGCTCATCAGGATGCTCTCCATGGTGCCTCCGTTGAAGGTGTTCATGATGGAGGGCAGGGCTCTGGCCCTTCCTTAGTTTGCCGATGAAGTAGAGATGCTGTTGTGATTTCTTGGCCAGTGCTGCGGTGTTGTCGGTCCAGGAGAGGTCCTCTATGATGTGCACACCCAGGAACTTGGTGCTGCTCACTCTCTCCACAGTCGCACTGTTGATGGTCAGTTGATGGACCGATGAGACAAAGATTAACCTTTATCTAAATGATTGGAATGCAAAAGTGTGGAGAAAAAGTGGAGCTGCAAATGATGCTAAGCATACAAGCTTGGTGGAGGTGGTGTCAAGGCATGGGCATGCATGGCTGTCTCTAGAACAGGACCTCTTAATTTTAATGATGACTTAATGTATGATGGCAGTAGCAGAATGAATTTGGAAGGGTACAAAATCATCTTGGCTACCAACGTTCAAGCAAATGCCACCAAACTCATTAGAAAGCACTTCATATTGGATCAGTACAATGACATAAACACAAAACACAGTTCAGTCAAGGAATTTATCAGGGAAAATAAATGTAAAGTCTTAGAAAGATAGTCTGTGCTGATTTTTCCTGGAAAAACACGACCGGCTGGAGGCGTGGCGTGTGGGCGGAGCTAAAGAATCAGATCCCGAGGCTGAAACTGAAGGAGAGCAGCAGCAGCAACGACTCGCTCCGAGCGGGGCTCGAACCCGGGTCTCCGATGGGAGGCGGACGCACTAACAAGAAGGCAGAGATATTTGAAGCAGTTTTACTCACCGCCTGCGGTTCCAACACACGATCGTGACCCTTTTTCGTTGGGATTGCATCATCCTTACAAACTGGGCCTTGTTTGTAAAACAAGCATCTTCGAAATGCAGGGAACAAACACAAACACTTGCAAAACTCCGTTGATGCTCTGTAAAAATAACACCCCAATCCACTGGTCCCTTAATGCTGTTTTTTTTTTTTTTTTTGGTAATCTGTGCAGGGATGTCTTGCCCTGGCAACCAAAAATGCACTTCTTTTGTGACATTTCGCGACGCTCTCGCTCTGATCAGTGAATGTCTTGTTGTGCTCTCATTGCTCTGCTATACGGGAGCGCGCGCTCTTCCGGCAGAAGTGCCCTTAGGACCCATATAAGGAAATTCCGCTCCATCTAACGTCACACAGAGCCATACTCGAAAAAAAACTTTCCGAAAATTGTGATAAACCGGAAGGAGTATTTTTGGAACAGAAATACTCCTTCAAACGTACAACTTAATTTTTTAAACTTCTATGTTTAGCATGGGAATCCAACTCTTTAACAGTGTAAAAAACTTAGTATGCATGAAATAGCATTTCACCCCCACATTAAATTTCAGTGAATGATTGCAGAATTCCCAGTTTCCACAATTGTAATGCAGGAAATTCCTGTAAACATTTCAGCATGAAAGAAGCTTGGGACAGATGACGGAATGTATCATTTGCACATGCTTTTGAGTCTTACAATTTTAACCTGTGAGATCCCTCTCTTTCAGTTCACTCCCAAAGCATGCAAACATAGAGCCAGATCTGAGAGCATGCGACTACAGAATTAAGTTAGTTGTGCCTTATTGTGCTTAAACAGCCAAATACATGCAAAATTATGTCAAAATGCCTGTCTTGTATGTGAATACATTAATAGTCAATTTATACTAAACATTGTCAGTTATAGGCTATTAAATGAATGTAAATAGTTGAAAAAAAACTTACATTTAACAATTAGATCCGTGCATGAGGTCTTAAAGGATTGATTGGGTTGAACAAAAATGTTTGCTTGGTTGGAACAGCAGCCACTCTAATTATGTCTATATTTGTTTCTCTTTTACTGCCACAGGATTTGACATCCCATTGTAACTAAAAATTACACAAGCAGAGGTCAGAGAATCTTAGATGATGCCAACCCTGAAACAACATAAACTACCAAATTTTCCTCCAAGTTTGATTGCAACATATAATCATTGCTGTTAATAGTGTTCATTGTCTGTTCTATTACGTCAGTAGCTGAATTTAGCCATACATTTCTGCCATATGTACATCAATTTGACAAGCCACAGACAAGCTACTACTTAATATAATTTAAACACATAATTGTCTGTACAGCTGCTTTGCAATTATTTGTATCGTGAAAAGCGCTATACAAATAAACTTGAATTGAACTTAATTAAAATTAAATTAAAATTTATGCATTTAGTAGACGCTTTTATCCAAAGCGACTTACATATCATGTGTTCCCGGGGAATCGAACCCCCAACCTTGCACTTGCTTGCTTGCTAGCGCAGTGCTCTATCAGTTGAGCTACAGGACCACAATTAGAGACTGCAAACTAAGTAAACTGCTGCTGTCTGTCATTAATGTACTGTTTATTTATTTATCAGTTTATTTGGTAACACTTTATAATAACTGCATGCTATTAATCATTAGTTAAGCATTAGGAAACGGTTAATTCATCATTTATAAAGCATTAATAGACATTTATAAGCAGTTTATAAATACAGATATAAATGATTTATACCTGATTTAAAAGCATATCTATAATGTATTTAATAATTGTTTTTTCATACTTTATTAATGACCAATTTATCATTTCTAAATTAAGTATAGCATTATTTACACACCAGTTATTAAGGAGTTGTCAGTGGTTCATAAGATCACTTAGAAATTGTAAGTAAATGATTAATAATGCTTTATAACTACCTGAATTTAATACATTTCTTGTGATCTTATGAATCACTGGCAACTCCTAAATAACTGGTTTGTAAATAATGCTATACTTCATTGAGAAATGATAAATTGATCATGAATAAAGTATGAAATTACACATTATAGATATGCTTTTAAATCAAGAATAAAGCATTTACATCTGTATTTATAAACTGATTATTACTGTCTATTAATGCTTTATAAATTATGAATTATTGGTTTACTAATGCTTAATTAATGATTACTAGTGTGCAGTTATAATAAAGTGTTACCGTTTATTTACTGTATACATTGAACACCAACAAGTATTATGTGTTATTGCTTGTCTTTTATCTATTCTTATTTTATTACTGTAACGGCAAATCAAGGTGAGGAAGCAAGTGCAAGTAGAAAAGGAATTTATTAAACACAGTCAGATACACAAGGAACACTAAACAGGATAACAGGTGAGTGAGGCGAAGTCTGATAGCGATCTGGGAAGTAGCAATGTCTGATGGTGATCCAGGAAGTGGCAGTGAGGAGATGCAGCAGGAGAACATGACACAGGAACTGAGATGAGCGATCCGTGGGGGTGAGTGGTATAATCCATGGTGGTGAAGAGTGGATGGGATTCCAGAGACACAGACGATCCAACAAAGAGAAGAACACAGAGAACAAGAACGAGAGACCAGGCATAAACACGGGAGACTGCAAAAAATGCTCTGACAAACACAAGATGAAAGACAGGGCAATAAGTAGGGATCAGGTAATGAGAAGCAGCTGATGTAGATGAACAATTAACAGAGACGCCCACATGAAACAATCAGTGCTGACGAGAGACACACAAACTCCACCCACATCCCAAGACCACGGTTTACCAACCGTGACAGTACCCTCCCCTCTAGGAACGCCTCCTACCTGTCGATTGTAATTATCAATCAGGGAGTGATCCAGTATGTCACTAGCAGGTAACCAACTCCTCTCCTCCGGAGCGTAACCCTCCCAGTCCACCAAGTACTGGAATCCTCATCCCCTTTGTCTTGAGTCCAGAATACGATTGACCAAATAGGTGGGTTCCCCATCTAAGAGTCATGGTTTTGGGGGAACCAGGGTGAGCGGTTAATTTGTGAATAAAACACAGGTTTAATTAAAGATTAAACATCACAACATTCTCTCCAAATCTTGGTTGGCCCGCTCAGACTGACCATTGCTCTATGGATGATAACCCGAAGACAGACTAACCGTCACTCCCAATAATTGACAAAACTCCCTCCAAAATTTGGACACAAATTGGGATCCCCTGTCAGAAACCATGTCTACCGGGAGGCCATGTAACCGAAAGACGTGTTCAATTACAGTATCCACTGTTTCCTTGGTGGAGGGTAATTTGGGCAAGGGAATGAAATGTGCAGCCTTCGAGAATCGGTCCACTATGGTCAAAATGAATCTCATGCCATTAGAGGGTGGGAGGGTGGTAACAAAATCTAGAGCTATGTGGGACCAAGGTCTGGAAGGGACAGACAGCAGTTGAAGAAGCCCATCCAGAGGTCTGTTAGACGTCTTACCACTGGTGCAAACCGAGCAGGCCAAAACAAAATTGTGAATGTCGCGAGCCATAAGTGGCCACCAGAATCATTGCTTTACTAAGCACTTGGTACGGCTTATCCCTGGATGACAATCGACATTGAAGCAGTGACCCCACTGAATAATGTCGGACTGCAACTCCTCCAGGAACAAACAACCGATTCGGTGGGCACCTTGGCAGAGGCGTTACCCCTTCTAATTCGACCTTCGATTCGACCTCCCATATGAGTGATGAGATGACTATTCTCTCAGGTAAAATACACTCAGGAGACACCAGGTGTTCGGATGGATCAAAAATATGTGACAAAGAATCGGGTTTGATATTCTTAAAACCGGCGGTATGATCGAGAAAAATCAAAATTACCGGAAAAAAGTGCCCACTGAGCCTGCCTGGAGTTGAGTCTTTTGGCAGTTCTAATATATTCTAAATTCTTATGATCGGTCCAGACAATGAAAGGAACCCCCGTGCCCTAAAACCAACGACGCCACTACTCCAATGCTAATTTGACGACCAACAACTATCTGTTACCAATGTCATAATTACGTTCGGCAGGAGATATGCGATGGGAAAAGAATGAGCATGGATGCATCTTGTTGTCTGAGGCAGCACGTTGGGAAAGAACTGCACCTACTCCCACCTCTGATGCGTCGACCTCCACCACAAACTGACGTGTGGGATCAGGGGCTATTAAGATGGGAGCCGAAACGAAGCGGCTCTAGAGGTTGGAAAATACAGTTTCGCCTGTATTAGACAACCTGAACACAGTACTGGGGGAGGTCAAGGCGGTCAGAGGTGAGACTAGTTGGATGAAATTATGAATAAAACATCAATAAAAATTGGCAAACCCCAAAAACCTCTGTAGGGCCTTACAGGAATCTGGACTTGGCCAATCCATCACAGCCTTAACCTTGTAAGGATCCATACGTATTCCTTCAGATGAGACGATGTACCCTAGGAAGGGAACAGACTGTGCATGGAATATGCATTTCTCCGCCTTCACAAAAAGACCATTCTCAAGTAATCTCTGGAGCACTCGTCTGACGTGTTGCACATGTTCCTGGAGATATGAAGAAAAAATCAGTATGTCATGCAGGTAATGATATATAAACTGATCTACCATGTCTCTCAACACGTTATTCACGAGTGCTTGGAGTGCTTGGCGAGTTGGCGAGCCCGAATGGCATCACAAAGTATTCAAAGTGCCCTCTAAGGGTGTTAAAAGTGGATTTCCATTCATCCCCCTTCCTGATGCGGACCAAATGATAAGTGTTACGTAAATCCAATTTTGTGAAGATGGGTGCTCCCTGTAACCTCTCGAACGCTGAAGACATCAACGGCAAAGGATAGGTATTCTTTACCGTGATGTTGTTCAGTTCCCCTTGTCGAAGAGGAAGGGCGGATGAACCTCAATGCCAAAGAATCAGAAAAATATTTCTCCATGGCCTCCCTCACTGGAAAAGAAAGAGAGGAAAGTTTGCCCTTAGGCGGAGACTTACCTGGAACTAAATCTATACCACAGTCATAAGGACGATTCGAACGGGGAGAAGCAGAACGGGACTTACTGAACACTTACTTCAGGTCCAGGTACTCCGCGGGAACGTTTGACAAAACCATGGTCTCCTCCTGCAAGACAGAAACAGACACAGCAGCACAAGCAGAAACCAGACAAGACTCATGACAACTTTCACTCCACAAGATGACAATGTTGAAACCCCAATCCACTCGTGGATTGTGCTTGACCAGCCAGGGATGACCTAATACATTGGGTGCTTTAAGGTAGTCCATGAGGAGCAGGGATAGGGTTTCGGTGTGATTGCCAGACCACAGGTAGCTTGCGGCAGTTCCTGGCAATTGAGTGTGCTGACGTGGATCTGACAGGACAAGGGAAGGACAGGAAGGTTCAGGTGATGTGCAAGGACAGTGTCATTGAAATTACCTTCGGCTCCAGAATCCAGAAGGGCGTGACAGGTGTGAGTGTTGTTGTCCCATCACAGTTTCATCGGAAGGAGAGTTGACGATGTAGTTGAGGACTTCCTGGCTGAGATCCCAACTGATAGTAGCCTCATACTTACTACCGGGCTGGCTCTTTTACCAGAGACGTGAGAAGGAGATATCCCAAGCCACCGCAGTATAGACATAGTCCTTGGGACCTCCAACTCTCTCTCTACTCCTGGGACAGTCGAGCTCTACCCACCTGCATGGGTTTATGATCAATGATGGGATTGATCAATGATCACGGATTGACGGGACCGATGTTCTCTCGACTCGAGTTACCACTCTCTGGAATGTTGAGAAGGCGTGTGTAACTGGTCTGTGCCCCCAGGCAGTTAATCCGAGCGTCCACGCGGAGCACCAAGTCGATGAGCCCATTGAGACTGGTTGGCAACTCGTGGAGGTAGATCTCCTTTTGAACGCGGTTGGCTTACCCATGCAGGAATCTATCCCACTGCGCCTCCTCGTTCCACTTGCACGCAGCCGCCAAGGTGCGGAACTTGATGGAATAGTCTGCCAATAATCTCCTCAGAGAGGGAGTGGAACGGGGCTCAGCATGGATGGTGGATCTCCCACACCGCCGTTCCCCACAAAGCGACCCTACCGGAGAGTAAAGTGAGGGTGAATGCTAGCTTGGACTTCTCTGTCTCAAAGGTGCGAGGCTGTATGGAAAAGTGCATGGAACACTTGGTTAGGAATGTTCTGCAGAAATCTGGCTCACCAGAATAGCTCTCCGGCACCGGAAAACGAGGTTCAGGTTAGAAGTGGGCTTCGGGGAGGTCCCGGGGAATGGGCGGTGCGGGTGGCGCAGCGGGCGATGTCAGCTGATGGATCTGCTGGGCAAGCTCAGACTCCTGTGTCACCAGCGATTGGACTGCGCGTCCGGTGTTGACTATCTCTCCTGCTGCTGATCCATAAGTGTGACACTGTGATGGATGAAGTCGGTGAGAGAAGTGGTGCTCGCTGCTTCCATGTCTGGTCAGAGCGTTCTGCAATGATTGTTCAAGGACGTGAGAAAGCAAGTGCGAGTTTAGAACATTTAATGAATAATAACACAAACAACGAACACGAAGGCAGGTGGTACTGGGAATTTTGATGGTAGGGGCGATGTACAGGAAGAGGCAGAGCTCACGGGTGATCCAAGGTGCGATGGTGTGTTAGCAGCAGGATAGTGTGACACAGGAACTGCGGGGAAAAGCCATGAAGGTGAGTGGTGAGATCTGGTAATGAGGAGGAGTGGACGGGGTTCCGGAGACAGGACAATCCAACGATGAGAGCACATAAACAAGAACGGTAGAACATAAGAAACACTGAGATTGACAAACAATGCTCTGACAAACACAAGACGCCAGACAGGGCAATATAAAGGGAAGGGTAATGAGTAGCAGCTGGTGATCATGAACAATTAGCGGAGACGCCCACACGAAACAATCAGTGCTGATGCAAAACAATTTTTAATTGTTTAATGATAAGACCAACAAAAAGATTTTGTATCAGCACACTTTTGTATTAAAATTTGTATTGTTGGCACCACAACCACAGCCGCAGTTAACAGATTGACTGTTAAAATTTTTGGTTGCTCAAATTAGCTTCGAAAGCAGAAAACATTGTCCAGCTGCAAATGTGGTACACTGGTGAGTAAAATACATTAGCTGCCATTGGTGTTATTTATATATCTAATATTAGTGAACAGTTTTAGCAAATATGCAGCGCACGACGTGTGGGTTAGCGACAGAGAGAGAACAGACAAGGGTAAGTTAAGTGATTCTTTTTTTATTTTTACTGATGGCATTGTTTCAATATCAAACACTGTGATTCAGCTGATTAATCAATCCAGTACCAACTAATCCAGTTTTAAACACACTATATGCTTTATTAGGCAGTACCCTTTAGGGATAGTTAACGCAAAAGTGAAAATTCTGTCCTGTCATGTTGTTCCAAACCAATAATATTTTGGTTTGTCTTCAGTATACAATTTTTTTTATATATAAAGAAAACTTGGAGATTTCTGTCACTCCATTGAAAGTCTATCCGTCCAAATCTCTTCATGCTTAAATAAGTTAATAAATAGTTCATTAAAGAAAATACTTATGAATCAAGCAGTTTAATTCAAGTCTTCTGTAGAGACACAGTCACTTTATATGATGAACAGATTTAATTTAGGCATTTAATCACATATTTACATTAATCAGTGAACATAAACAGAAGCTCAACCATACTTGGTTGATGTGTGAGAACAAACCTCACATGATAAAAGAATGAACCTTGTTGGTTCTCCTCACTCATCAGCAGTGTTGGGTATAGTTACTTTGGAAAGTAGTTAGTTAGGTTACAACGTTACCATCAATTAAAAGTAATCAGTTATGATACAGCGTTACCTATTCATAAAAGTAACGCGTTAGAGTAATCATGCGTTACCAAAAATTAAAAGCCGTTTGCAGCGGCTCACACACGACAGACACAGCCCCAGGCCCCTTTAAATGCACCTAGAAGTCGTGACTCCTGACAATGAACGTCAGTCATCCGACTAAATTAACACTGCAGGATAACAATAACAGGAAAGAGGCGTTTTATTTATTTATTATCACAGAACATATTAATCAAAATTCGCACCTAACGTAACCAAGTATGCTTACTTGTAAACACAACCTTAAACAGGCTTTTAAAAATTAAAACCATTTAAAAATGATGAACAACCAGCCAGCCAATGATCTAACAGAAATTAACAGCTGCATGTCAAACAAAAATGATAACAAACCGAATTAAATCCTTCATTGCCACACAGGCAAATGACAAATCGCTTAATAGCCGAACTAATTATTATTAAAGTGTCACTCACAGTCACAAGCCTAAATTCGCTTTAACACAGTCCTCTTACATTTACTCTTCAAAGTAGTGATTAAAACGTAGCGTTAAATTTGAGGTAGAATTTTTGGCGACAGAAGCTTTTCACCAAAGCAGTGTGTGCATTTTACCGTATGTTCTTTTCTTTTTCGTTGACAAATTGAAAATAATGTGCGTACTTCCATAAACCAAACGCTGTCCTCTCTGCTATCTTGCCGGGAGTTCGAAAAAAAAAAAAAAAAACCCACACACACAGGGTCAGGCGCAGGGCACAGACGCATCACAGCCATTGACTTTACGATCACAGAGCTTCGGCTCCGCTGATACTGTACATCCGCAGGTGGCACAGTAGACCTAGGACTACTGTCTGACAAAAAGCAGGCTGCAGTCGGGATTTTCCTTTCCTTAAAATAAAGGATTACTTTTTTTTTTTAAAATAACGAAGTTACTGATTACTTACGCACGAAACTAACGTGTTAAGTTACACATTTCAGGAAAAAAGTAATTAGAGTACTCTAACGCGTTACTTTGTAACGCGTTACCCACAACACTGCTCATCAGACAAACATGCTTGGGCTTCCATTTACCAAAATTGGATGCTGCAAACATTGTTTGCTAATCAATGTTTATATGTGAACAAAAGTCTATAATTAAATCATATTAAGAAAATCAAGTTCATAATATATATTGATCATGTATCCACAGAAGACTTGAATTAAACCACACAATTTACATCAATTTATTTTTCAATCTCTTTGTGAACGTTTTGAAGCATCGGTTTTGGGTCAATAGACTAGCAGTGGAGGGTAGGTAAGAAATCTCTCATAATTAGATTAAAAAAAAAATATATGGTAGCTCTAGAATAGGTAACACCTATTAGTTGCTTATTAGCATGCATATTACTAGAATATTAGCCATGTATTAGTGCTAATTAAGAATATATTAATGCCTTATTCTACTTGACCTTATTCTACATCCCTAATCTTACCCAATACCTAAACCTTACAACTACCTTACTAACTATTAATAAACAGCAAATTAAGAATTTATTGAGAGAAATGTCATAGTTAATAGTTAACAAGTGTTACTTATTCTAAAGTGTTACCAAAATTATTTGTGTTTTGAAGATTAACAACCTGTTAATATAATTAAACTAACGTTAAAATAATTAATAAATATATATAATATGTTGCTTGTTTTTTTTTTCTTTCTAACAGGAGGATTAATTGAGGGCCACACAATTAAGTGCATTAATTCATTTTAAATGTTTAAAGAAGACATGTTTGTTAATTGGTCAATAAAAATTTATTGATGCAATATCCTGTGTCTGACCATTTTTTGTTAAATTCAAACTTTCTTGAATAAATAGTGTGTAATTATTCCTGTTGGCTATTGAATAATAATTCGTTTGTATAGGTAATTAGTTGTGTAGGTAGACTTCACCTAATCATTTATAGTTTGTCATAGCTGTTAAATTTAGGTATTCTTTACTCAAATATTTAGGATGGATTCTTCTCCAAAAAACTGGGTGCAAATTACATTTAGTGAAAATATTATCTAAATTTTATTGAGTAGATTCTATAGGTTGTTTTTAAAGTTTATGGACAATCCCCATGAACTACCATTACAAACATGTGTGCGTGTATGAAAAAGATTCAAGATGCTTTAGCAGGACATTTTAAAACATAACATTTAAACAGAATACGTGTACTGTATGGCTGGACATAAGACCACAATGCCTTTGAGACACCACTTCCATATGCTTTTAACAAATACATGTGACTGTGAAACAGATCCATGCATGCAAAATAAGTTTGTCTATTTCCACATCTCACAAAATGCAGAATTTTATCAAGCTATAAGCTCAGACTGCTGAACTGCAAATAAAGAGAGAGAATGTCTTGTAATGCCTTTTGGATTTGCCATAATTTACACAAGGAACAGAAATCCTTGATCTGCTCTTTGAGACGGTTTCAAAGGCAGATCGCTGCACAGAATATCAGACAAAACTAAAATAAAACCAATGTGAGGTCATTCCCGTGCACATATCGAGTGAAGTGAAAGACTTGGTTTAAAGGGAAAGAAAAGAGAGCAAGAGGAGAGAGAGAGCGAATGCTGTCTGGAAGCTTTGAAGGTAAACAGAAAGCCATGATGAGGTGCAGATGAGGCAGGGCATCTTTAGCCTACTATAGCAACACAGCCAATCATAATGGTGAGAGTCCTTGATTTCTCAGAACAATAAAGGAGAGATCCAGAGGATGCAGAATTTATGCCTCTCAATTTATCTGTGTTTGATGGGAATTGTGTTTCATTTCAGCCTCCTCACTTCGGAAGTCCTCAGTCATTGTTAAAGGCTATGTATAAAGCATACTGCTTTATTCTTTTAATCATAAAGCTCTTTACTTTAATACATTTAAGAAAAGTTAATTTAATATTAAATATCCTGCAACACACTCAAAGGGCTCTCTTTAGCTGTAAGGAGGATTTAGGCTGAGTGGATTCCATTATATTATATGGTCTTTATTATAGGATCTGAGCATAAAATCCAAAAAATATTCACAACTCGTGGTCAGGTCACAGGCTTGGGTCAAAACACAGGCAAAACAATCCACTGGCAGACAAATCCAAATCAGTAATCCAAAAACGTGAGTCAAAAGAGCAAAAGCAAAGATCATAACAAGTATCAACAATGGAACAATGAAAGAACGCTTAGTAAGGCAGTGAACTGGCAATACTTCGCAAAATGGCAGTGCAAACAAATGACTTATATACAGGGTGACAGGAAATGACAAGACAGGAAATGATGTGGCAGGAACAGGAAATGGCAGAGTTCAATATTCAGGTGAAGGCTCCCTCTGGTGGACTGGAGCCTGATCAAACGTTACATTAGCTAATCATAATACAGTAAGCAGTAACATTCCCCTTTTACAGGTAGACATTTCAGATATCTTTGTATTCTTTCTTGACGTGTTATGGTCACCATGACATAACATGAGACAACATCTCCAAATTCTTTTTGCAAAAATTGTGAGATCATGCTCTAAGATAGATTTTGGATATGTCTGGTGACCGTTCTTGAATATCCCTTTTGTGCCTTATTCTGCATGATCATATTTTAGATCCCTTAAACTTACACTCAATCCTTAATAAATGTTAATAAGCAGCAAATAAGGAGTTTATTGAGGAAAGTCATAGTTAATGGTGAGGTTCCAAAACTAAAGTGTGACCAGAAGGATCAGCAAGAATTAATTGTGTAAGACTTTAAGTTTTTCCATCTGAAACTTCTAACTTTAGACTCTTTCCATCTGAAATTCAAATTGGACAACCTTATAATTACAAACAATGGTAACAATTTATTTTGATGGTCTACATTAGACATTCTAAGAACTATAAGTCACTGTAAATAACTAGAAGTCAACTAGGAGTCATTAGTGGGTCCCCCAATACACATTCTTTGCAAATGCATGTCAGCTTATTGTTAACCCTAACCCTTACCTAACAGTCTATTAGTTCTATAATGAGAGTTAGTTGACATGTAGTCACAAAGTTGCAGAGCTACTAGAATTAGTAGAATGTGTAAAATGGACAATCAAAATGTAAGTGTAACCTAAACACCTTATGTATTATATACTGTATGATAAACACCTAATATAATTCTAAATAACTTAAAAAATACCAAAGAATTCATAAACCATCAGTAGTTATTCTGTCTTATTAATGCACATTATTAATTGTTGATGAAGTGCATAACCAAGACATGTTATCATGAAATACTGCAACCACACAATATTATACGAATACATCCCAGCCATTTGTCCCAAAATTACTTTAAATCTATTCAAATATATGACAAATATACTGTTTATTCATTTTATATCTTTTATATTCCATTAAGAAACAGCGCGTGCTCTCTGGCTCTTTGCCAGAGTACTCTGACCTGATGTTATCAACAAAATCAGAACATACTGCAGCACTAAATAAATGAATTATAAAGAAACACGTTCACGGATATCAGTGAAGGAATGATCTGACAATGTTGGAATTTTCTGCTTCCGTATTAACCCAGTTTTAATGGGATTTCAGACAGATAATGGCACAAATTAATGTTTCCTTTCAAGTGAATGTACTAACTATGACAAATTGATTCCCTGTTCTCTCCCGAGCTTTTTCTTTTTTGGCCCTATTTTAATTTTAGATGAAGCAATAAGAGATTAATGGTTGCTATCTCATCTTTCCACATCTAATAAAATTACAGAAGAGGATATGATCAGTTGAACAATGGCTTAAGAACCCACTTTATGCAAGCAATCTCGCGTTAAAAGGAGCTGAAAATTGACACAGGTTGAAGAGGGATCTGTGTCTATGGATTATGGATTTCCACACAGGGAATTTAATGGAGCTATGCACAAAAGTCATTTGTGGGCAACCAGTGCTACTCCAAACCTTGGAACATGAACTTTGTTATTGTTTAATGGTCATTCATGGCTGAAGGATGGGGATCGCAAGCCAGTAACGTGAGGCTGCAGTTTTTTTGGGACTAACAAAATGCACCACTGGGTCTTTCAGATGGGGCCTAAAAACAAACATGCCTCTCTACTTCTCTGACGGCTCCACTGAATAGAAACAATGCCTGGTCAAGGATTGCTGCTTCTCCTTGTGCTCAATGTCTAGAAGGAACAAAACCACCTGTTTGAACCATTGTTCACATTGATCTATCTTCTGATTAGACAGAAGCCTAAAAATCTCGCTTTCTGGTCATGATCCAATTAGCTAATCCATAAGATGCTGAAACGTGCTCTTTTTGTTATAAATTAAGAATGAAAGTCATAAGTAGACATGGGGCTGCAGAATTCCATAGCAACATTATCCTGGTGTAAGGCAACTTGAAATATTGATTTGTGTTGAAATTATACAGTTTAGCAGTTTTAACAAAAAAATATTTGAGTACAAAATGCAGTGACTGACAAATCAGAAGATGTATTGTCTCTCTCTCTCTCTCTCTCTCTCTCTCTGTCTGTGTCTGTCTGGATAGATATTTGAAATATCTAAAATCATTATTGTAATTAGCGAAACTGTTAAATGACTTCAATAATAATAGTAAAAAAAAACATAAACTAATAATTACAAATTTGTTCAATATCTGGAAGAATCTTGCACACAAGTGTTAGAACAAATCAATCGTAATCTGATCTCAATTAAAAGGCTGTAGGTTTATCTAAGATGATGTTTCTTTTTTTCTTTTTTTTAAAATGCAATTTCCAAATCAAAGAGAAAACTTGAGGCTCTTCTTAGAGGCTTTTTGCTTGAATGCAATCACACAGTGAACTTACAACAACTGTACTTTAGACGTCTAAGTAATGTCAATTCATTGTGAACCAACAGTTTCCACATCCTGTGCATCGAGTTGGAGCTGGCATGAGGACGTTCCCCACCAGTCCCTACATCTGTCAAAACAGTGTGCTGTTATGTTTGGAGGAGATCCAGAAGTCCTCATTGGTGCATTTCAAATTCAATTTAGCGATGATAGATTGACTGAGGGTTTCTCCCTCCTCTTCTTTTCAAAATTTTTTTTTTTCTTTTTCTTTTTCTCCATAGCTCGTTTCTTTTGAATAACGTGGCACAGCATTTATCCCTGTCCTTCACATATCCTCAGCTCTGCAGTCTGCTGCTGCCTTTGACGTTGCTTATGTGTCCTTAGGAATAAAAAGAAGGTGGGGGTGGGGGGATAGAAAATAAAATGAGCTATTGTTTTCCTTTGATTCCGGGCAACAGTTCAGATATGGCAAGGGCACCGAGCCAAGTCCTCTGCAACAGATGCTGCTAGCAGTGCAATACAAAACCCACAACAAAATACACATTTGTAGGCATCAGGTTTTAGCTATACAAGACTCTCTCCCGCTCTCTATTTTTTGCAGGGTTCAGGAGTGTTGCAAGGGGTTGAGAATGAAGGTAGGGAAAGGAGGTGCTCGGCGAGGACAGCCAATCTCCTCATTCAAGCCTGCCTCCACACAGCTCATATTGTCAGTTTGCTAGTTTAAAGGAACCTTGAGCAGCATCAAAGATCTTTTCAAAGCCTTAATCCTAATAGGTCGTGGTTTGTTCTGTCACATCAAAGACCTGAGCGAGGGAGGTACAGAGGGGAAGAATGCGTCGGGGGGAGCTGGCAAAGATTCTTATGGGGAAGATTGGCAGAGGATTTGTGGCACGGCGAGCACTAAAATCTGAAATATCGGCCACGGAAAGCCTGCTGTAATAGATATGAAATGGGCCTTCTCAACACCTTGAAAGGATGACATTTGCTGAAAGATTGTCACGAGAAGCTCTTTTATTCCCTGCCATCTATCAAGCGTTTGTACTGCCACCTTGTCCTCACTGGAAACTCGCAAGTGTCACTCTCGGCGGTGTGTACCAAACTGGTCATTTCCAATGCCCCCCCACCCCCCATCAACCGCTGAATCTTCAGCGAGAGAACTTTGCGATCGAAACCAGAGGAAATAAATGTATTATTTCATACATGCGCACGCACATATGTATTTACTTCTCACATCTTGACACTTTAATCTGTAGTTTAGTGTCTCATGCATTGAGACTGATACGATCGTCTGACATAAAGCCACTTCCTGTGAACCAACATGACACAAGTGCTTCGTTAATTAGCCGTCCGTGGCAAAGCAGCTATCGATTTTCTGTCTGCGCATCAGAAAAGAGGCCCTTTGTCTTCACGGCCGTCTGCCGATAGCCGTGATAAACCGTGCATTTCACCGACAAGAAGATACTAATAAAACAAACCTTAAAAAAGGAGGTCGATCGCAGAGCTCGGTCGGAGGCATGGAGGAAAGGAAAGATAATGATGATGCTGAGCTCTCTAGCATTTTCAGTCAACATAAAGAAATAATTCACTGAAGTGACTGGGGGTTTTACTGAGAGAAGCTAAACGGGTTCAAAACGCTGGAGTTTCAGAGGACTGCCTGGGTGTGTGTTTGTGTGATGATGGCTTGTGTGAAATCCCACTGGTGCTTGTTATTTCACACCCCTGTGGCTACAAGTTTGAAAACAATCCCTTAAAAACTAGCAATAAAACTTACTGGGCTAACAGATTAATCTGACTCTGAAAAGAGTGTTATTCTTAGACATCTAAATGGGTCCCTAAAGAGCTACTTAAATCTTTAGGTTTTTGGTGACTTGGACAAAGAGAATATGGGAAACCATACTGGATAATGGTGCTACACAATGAAACAAAAAGAATCTAATGAAGGCTCAGTAATTCTCACTCATGCCCTTGACAATGATGAAAATATTGATCTGTTCTCAGCTGCTGAAGTCATCAGGATCAGATGGACACAGTGGACATTAGTATTCAAACTGCCGAAGCACCAATCAGTGCTGGAGGAACCGTATGGAGGATATGGGGGTTGAAGAGGTGCTGGGAAGTGATTGTGTTATAATTCAAGATGGCACCAGAGCAATGATGATGAAACAGAAATCACTCTGATGCCTTCGAGGCTAGATTTCTCAGTAAATCAGAGCTACTGATTTATGCTTTGTTTATTTTATGTATATATTTAATAACAACTTGTATTCAAAGTAATTATGATGTTTGTGACATATTTTGCACCCGTATTATGTTAGTATATTTGGGATTTATTTAATTTTTTTGTTTTCAATTCAATTTGAGTAAAATTTGTAGATGTTATTTTTTTTTCTTTTTTTTTTACATGTACTTATAGTTTTTATTCATTTGTGTTTCAGCTTCAATTATTTTAGACATCAATTTAACATCAATTTACACTAAATATTCTATTTAAACTGATACATTATGCCTTGTAAACTATCTGAAATTAAGTTAATATATATATATATATATATATATATATATATATATATATATATATATATATATATATTCAAGGAGAAATCAATATATAGTTTTAATTATAAAAACCCTGGTGTGTCTTCACTGAACTGGAATCAAATCCAGCACAGTCACAGGTTTAGTTGTTAAGAACACATAATAAAGAAGGTAAAAAAATAAGAACAGTCTGTCTTTTGACTGATAACTGCCACACGTTGAAGGCCATTGCATTTCAATCTTGTTGAAAACTACAATCTGTTCGTCAGATGAATACTACTATTTGAAAAGTGCTGTTCCTAGTCTGTTATTTTCTGAGATTAATAAATGAAGAGAGGAATTACTTACTCAGTTTAAATTATGTACAGTTCAAACCGTGTCAGTCGATGAGTTTAAATGCTAAGTTAAGTCACAGGTAATGTTACATTTAACCAAACTCAATTATGACAGAGATGTTTGGATTACACATCTACTATCTCCATTCGTAAGTGTCTGATGACAAATTTAAATTGGAATCAGGTTACAGAGTAAGAAAAAATGAAGATCAATTGCTTTTTAGATATTCAGTACAGAGACCCCTGCCATGCATTGTTCGGCCAAAAAAACCTTCCCTTCATTATAAGAATTTCGCTCTCTAATGCTTAATTTCACAGTAGATTATCTGCTCAGATACAGTACATCTTGTGTTTTGGGAGAGTTTTTTTTTTATTAATCGTGTGCATGTTTTGTAATTGGGCACACTGGATTTTGAATGGAAGTTTTAATTAATGCATTTGAATATTTAATATGAATTGTAGTTTTAGTTTATATATATATATATATATATATATATATATATATATATATATATATATATATATATATATATATATATATATATATATATATATATATATATATGCTTTCCTATATGTTCAACTTTGCCCTTAAACAAAAGTGCATCCTTTAAAATGTTACCATATAAGTATAGCAAAAACATTTACTTTTATTATTGTATTAGTTTAGGGTTTTAATTTCAATATGTTCAACGTGCTAGGACTCTATGAAACTAAAATACAACTTAAATGTCTTTGTAAGTGCATCTTATTGCAGCTGCTCTTAGAAAAGGAACGTGTCTGAAATCGCCCCCTGGGGGACAAATAGACGCTTAGACAAAATCTGAAGAAATGAGTACGTGAAAAGTTAATAGACTATATTATATGCAATTACCTTTGTTTTACCGGAGGTTTCTATTCCACATGATTATTATTATTATTGATTGTTTCCATATTCTTTGACTGCGTGGCTTTAGCTGTTTTAGTAACCGACCGGAAGATCTCCAGCTAATGTTTTAGTAGCCTAATGAATAATGAATATAATTGACCTTGAGTTGAATTAAATGCGCGTTCGTTGCTGTAGTGGTAATTGTTGCAGTTTATTCAACAAATAAATGCGTAGGACTAAAGGTAATCAGCATCACCGACAAGTATTTAGCTACTTTAACCTATTTCTTTGCACAAGAATCCAGTTCTACGGTTGCTATTCTTCTCTATGTGAAGATTCATTTACGGTTCGTTATTTTGCAAGCAGGACATAATTCGGAATAATATGGCCATGCGCTGCTTTAATCTGAATCGGATACGTTTACTTCTAATGACACTTTGATTCACCTCAAGGAGAAAACATAAACCACACAAAGAGAAAAGTCAAGTATTTGCAAGCTCTTCATGTGAATTTAGTAGAGACAAGTGCTTTCAAGCCTTCCCTCGATGTGTTTTGTACAGCGGAGGTGTTGAGGGTTTTCATGGAGTCATCTCGCCACCCTGTGGCCTCATTTTTCAGACATCCTGACACTGAAAAAAAAAAAAAAAATGTTTCATCATCCAATTAAAAACATTTAGGGTAATGATTCACATCTATATTTTATAACTTGAGCCAATGAAAAACAAATAGCGTGCCCTAAACAATATTTGCTATGTCTATAAAAAAATTATGTTTATTTTTATAAAACTTGTAAAAATGTTTTCTTGTTGAAGAAATCAATTAATTTAAATTCTATTGTTGATCCGAACAAAAAGTATAGCTTTAATAAAAATAAAAAAAAAAACATCTCATTTAAGACATTTATTTATAGTTTTATAGTTTTCAAAGACATTGTTTAGGGAAAGTTATTTATTTTTCATTGGCTCAAGTTTAAAAATATAGATGTGAAATCATTACTGTAATTGGATGAATAAAACATTTTTCAGTGTAATTTTTTTGTAGTTTTGTTAAAACTAGAAAATTAAGGAAAAAAGCAAACAAATAAAGGAACATTCATGCAATTTCAAATGTTACCTAATTTAAAATCACAACAAAACATGAATTTTTGTCTGAGAACATTTCCCCATGAAACATGAAAAAACTAGTTTAAGAAACTAACATCTGTAGTTAGAATCACAACAAACGACATCAAAACTATCTGGTTTCATTCCAAAATATTGGCAGTAAATATTTTGATATTTTAGGTGCTGACTCACCTTTTCTGAGGTTGTGAATTACCTGCTGAATAAAATATAATGTGCTTTTCAAACACTTACTCCAGGTGCAGGGCATAAATCAGTCTGAAAAAAATGGACATACTGTACAAGGCCTGAGATCGGTCAGTTCATCCATTATTAAGTTTTCTTCCAAGATGATTCCCACTCTAGATGGGCTGAGCTGTGGACTTGCTTGATCAATACTGAGAATTCTTACTGGAGTCTGTCTTGTCAGCTGCATCCTAACAGAGGAAGGAACAGATCGATAAAGACATTATCAGGTCAGTTAGATAATGCTGTTGTCAAATGTCACAGTCACGTGATACAAGTAGAAACTCACAGAAAATTCCCAGATTACAGATGGTAATTATGAGTTTTACAAGGACATGAATTATTTTTCCAAGTTGGAATCTTGTAATTATGGCAAATACAGCATGGGATGAATGCACTTATACATACCTGGTTTACTGTAAAAATAGGTGGTGATTTCAGGCTTGTCGTTGACTGTGAAGAGCAAACATTAAAGTAACAGTCTTTAGAAGGGTATCTGACTTTACATGACTTTACGGGTTTACATTCAATTGTGTAGTGTACCTGTCAGTAAAGTGATCCTCCTCAGAACAGGTCTCAGTTAACTCCGTTGACATACAGCTGATCTGGAGTTCTGCTGTGAGGTGACGTAAGTGTACATTTTAGTGCATAAAGTAATTTAAATGTATGTTAATGCCTGATGTGAACAATGACATTGTTTCATTCTTGTAAAACATCCATGTTTGAACATAGATACAGGGTTTCACAGACAGGGCTTAGGTCAACCTTGTGGTTTTTTTTATATGTGCAATATAAATAAATAACTTAAGCCAGGACTAGGCCTTAATTAAATCAGGATATTTAAATAATGTCTATAAAAATGCCGTAAGAACTTTACTGGTGTGCATCTTGAGACACAACAATAGCACTGACATATTTTAAGATATTTTCAGTTAAGACAGCTTGAACATGCATTTCTGTCAAGTCAAGTCACCTGTATTTATATAGTGCTTTAAACAAAAGATTGCGTCAAAGCAACTGAATAACATTACTTAGGAAAACAGTGTGTCCATAATCCAAAATGACAGTTAAAAGGCAGTTCATCATTGAATTCAGTGATGTCATCATCTCAATTCAGTTGAAATAGTGTCTGTGCATTTATTTGTAATCAGTTCAGATTGTGCAAAAGAATCATCTGTTTCCTGTGGTCTTGTCCCGGTGGTCCTCTGAGACAAGGTCTTTACAGGGGATCTGTATCTGGGGCTCTAGTTGTCCTGGTCTCCGCTGCCTTTCAGGGCTGTAGAGGTCTTTTCTGATCCACCATCTGGTCTGGATACGTACTGGATCCGGGTGACTGCAGTGACCCTCTGATCTGGACACAGACTGGATCTGGTGGCTACGGTGACCTCGGAATAAGAGAGAAACAGACTAATATTAGCTTAGATTCTTCTAATGACGTAGCAAGTACATCGGGTGTTATGGGAAGTGTTACCGGTTCCGCTTTACCTAATTAATGCAGCATAAAAATCCTTTAACGGATTTGGATATTAGAAGTGCATTATATTAGTGTGTTATGTGTAAGCCAGGTAAAAGAGATGGGTCTTTAATCTAGATTTAAACTGCAAGAGTGTGTCTGCATCCCGAAACAAATGTTAGGCAGGTTATTCCAGAGTTTAGGCACCAAATAGGTGTTATAGGCGCTACTTAGATCTAGCTTTGTGAAGTATTTGGCCTGACGGAGCTGTTCGAGTGCTGAAGGAACTAGAGGAAAGGGGTACCTGAACTTGACAGTGATATCATTGAGTCTGCAATAATCAATACAATCTTTTTTGACAAAGAAGAATCTGGCTGTGAGGTTGAAGGTCTGATAAACCCTTTAGTTAACTCCTCTTCTATGTAGGCTTTCATGGCTTCTGACACCGGTTGAGATAGAGGGAAAATTCTACCCTTAGGGGAATGTGGCACCTGGAAGTAGTTTAAATGCACAGTCACTGGAGCAATGTGGTGGTAACTTATTTTGCTGAAAGCTTCCATGAGATCAGTGTATGCAGCGGGTAGACCTGGACTGTTTGGATCTGGAACAGTGAAGATAATGGATTGTACTGTTAGTGGATTGATAGAGTAGAGTAAGTGTCCCAATGAATGTCCTGACCATCAGTTAATGAGATGTGGGGGTTGTGACTGCGTAGCCATGGTAAACCGAGGATCACTGGATTGTTGGGTGAGAAGATGTATAAACTAATGTTTTAATGACGCAATGCTCCTATCTGCATGTGAATTTCTTCTGTGATGTGAGCAATTGTCCCCTTTCCAAGAGATCAGTTGTCTAATGCCTCCACTGCCAAATGAGAGTCACAAGGAGTTAATTTCAAGTCATTTTGTTGAGCAAATTCAGCATAGATGAAGTTACTGGCAGCTCCTTAATCTATTCAAGACATTTGTAAAAATTATTTTATCTCCACTGGTAAGAGTTATAGGAATTCTGAGACTGGAAGCAGATTGACTGAAATGAAGGCAAGAACTCACCGAGAATTCGGGTTGGGAGGACAAACAGGGCATGATGTCTTGAGGTGACAGCCTTTCCACAGTACAGGCAGAGATGGTGCTGTAACTGACGTTCTTCAGGTGTCTGGTGAGTATAGCCAAGTTACATGGGTTCACTATTAACCAGAGCAAGAATAGGTTGCTGTGACCTTATTAGGTTATCTATCTGGATGGGTAGTTCAATGAATGCATTTGCATTCATTCATTCAGCTGACACTTTTATCCAAAGCGACTTACAATTGCCTTTCAGAACATTAATTACATTACATCCTCAGTCCAGTCAGTCTGGGTGGCGAGAGTGCTGAAGTGCATATTCAGCCACTGAGTTTCTTCCCTAGTTTAATATGAGAAATAGTTTACCTGCACTCCTGCCCCCTGCAAGATGATCGAAAACCTCTTTAAGCATTGTATTAACACCTCGAAGGAGGGAAATGTTGAGCCATCTGTTCTCCAAACCGTGGTGGCTATTCCAATGCTTTCCCCGTCAGTAATGAGCACACAAAAGAGATTTTCCCCAGATCCTTAAGATACAGCATGGGTTGTTTGTCTACAAAGAGGGAGCATCATAATAGAAATCCCTTACATTTAGATGAATCTCCTTCAGATTTGTCAGGAAAAGCAAGACGTGGACTTACAGCATAGTGTTAATTGAAGTTGCCATTGGCGCTGTGATGCTCCAGGTCCAGAGATGCGTAGGCTTTGCAACATTGTTACAAGTTCCCTGGTGAGCTGGCTGAGCTGGTGCTGGAGTATCACTAGCTGGTTAGCTTGAGAAGATAATTCTGTGGTCAATTTCTTTATGGTTGCTGGATCGCTAGTTGGCAAAGTCTTCTGTAACGATGAGTCAGCTGAGTGAGCATTTGCAGTTTATTTAACAACAGAATGAACAGGACAACAAGCCTTAAAGGCGAGATGAAATCATAAACAGTACCGGCCAGGGCAGGCAGCAGAGAATCACTGTCCAGTTAAACAATCCAGGTCACAACATAAATAACAATCCACAATGAATAAACACTTGGAGATGATCACCTAGGCAAATAAAGACTTTGAGATGATGATGTGTGTTTGGTGTGCTTATTAGTGCCAACATCGTCTCTCCTCCGCTGCAATCACGGCTGCTGTATGAGTAAAATTAACTTACACTTCTCATAAAAAAACATTGAGTGAAAAAGAATAAGGAAAAGATGAAAATAACCTCGCTGGTCCGGGGTTCAAGTGTGGTTTTCTCTGCTGCAGGCATGCATAGCTAATAGATGAGAAATGTCCCATCGTTTAGACAAACAACAATTTTCGACTATCACAAACAGTCGCCCGAGGAAAAAGAAACACGAACAAGGTAAATGGTAAAAAATTACGTCCATACACCTAACTTATTTAAAACAATGTTTCCACCACCTCATCCACAGCTCGTTGAATTCACACACAATCACATTACTGTGAAAAAAATGGTGTCGTTAATGGACTCGCAGCACCAGTGTGAGGAGGTGTGTTCATGATATTAACAAAATAATATGAGTAAATCTAATCTGATATTTTACATTCATCAAAACAAATATAGTTCCATCTCAATAAATTAGAATGTCGTGGAAAAGTTCATTTATTTCAGCAATTCGACTTAAATTGTTCAACTTGTGTATTAAATAAATTCAGTGCACACAGACTGAAGAGGTTTAGGGGGGGTTACACTGTTAAAGAGTTGGATTCCCATGCTAAATTAAGTTGTACGTTTGAAAGGTTTCGGAAAGTTTTTTCGAGTATGGCTCTGTGTGACGTTAGATGGAGCGGAATTTCCTTTTTCTGAGCAGAGCAGAGCAGAGACATTCACTGATCAGAGCGAGAGACCAAAATGTCACAAAAGCACAGCAGACCAAAAAACAAAACAAAAAAAACAGCATTAAGGGACCAGTAGATGGAGTCTATTTTTACAGAGCATCAACGGAGTTGTGCAAGTGTTTTTGTTTGTTCCCTGCATTTCGAAGATGCTTGTTTAACAAACAAGGTCCAGTTTGACGCTGGATTTGCACATCATTTATTTCTTAAGGATAATGCAGTCCCAACGAAAAAGGGTCACGATCGTGTGTTGGAACCACATGCGGTGAGTAAAACTGCTTCAAATATCTCTGTGTTGTTAACTTAGCTATCGGCATGTAAGCACATCAAGTAAACAACATGTGATGTTGTCATTAAACTGCACTTTCCACATGTACACCTTTAAAAAAAAAAAAAAAAAGACGACATAAAGTGGAACTTAGTCATTTTCCAAAACCACTAAGCAAATATATACAGTTTCAATACATACCACATAGAGACGTCCTGCTGTAGTCGTTGCTGATGCTGCTCTTGTTAAATTTCAGCCTCTGGATCTGATTCTGGATCATAAATATACGGCTGAATCTGACTGTTAGCCATGGTTTGTTTTGGATGGTTTTTCCCTCACGGTAATGTCACAGCTTCCAAACGCTCTCAACGCAAAAGCTTACGCGCGCATGTGATTCTTTAGCTCCGCCCACACGTCACGCCTCCAACCGCTCGTGTTTTTCTGGGAAAAAATCGGTACAGACTATCTTTATCTTATGAATATAATAAAACTAAAGACTTTTTGGAGATATGAAGGATGCAGTACTACTCTATCTATACGTCCTCAAGATTAACAGGATATTGAGTGAAAATGAGCATTTCACCCCCCCTTTAAGTCTTTGGTTTTTTTAATTGTGATGATTTTGGCTCACATTTAACAAAAAACCACCAATTCACTCTAAATAAAATTGGAATACTTCATAAGACAAAAATAAATAAATAAATAAATAAATAAATAAATACCTTTTTCGTGAATTGTTGGCCTTCTGGAAAGTATATAAATTTACTGTACAGGTACTCAATACTTTGGTAGGGGCTCCTTTTGCTTTAACTAGCCTACTACCTCAATTGGCAGGGCATGGAGTTGATCAGTTTGTGGCACTGCTGAGGTGGTATGGAAGCCCAGGTTTCTTTAGTCTCTTGTTTCTAATTTTCCTCTTGACAATATCTTGAGATACTCTATGGAGTTCAGGTCTGGTGATTTGCTGGCCAGTCATGTACACCAACACTATGGTCATTTAACTAACTTTTGGTGAGTGGGTGCAGTGACTTTGGTTTCAAAAAACATAATGGACCGACACCAGAAGAAGACATTGCACCCCAAATCATTACAGACTGTGGAAACTTCACACTGGACTTCAAGCAACTTGGGCTATGAGCTTCTCCACCTTTCCTCCAGACTCTAGGACCTTGGTTTCCAAATTAAATACAAAACTTGATCTCATCTGAAAGAGGACTTTGAACCACTGGGCAACAGTCCAGTTCTTCTTCTCTTAGCCCAGGTAAGACGCCTCTTACATCGTCTGTGGTTCAGGAGTGGCTTAACAAGAGGAATATGACAACTTCAGCCAAATTCCTTGACATTTCTGTGTGTGGTGGCTCTTGATGCCTTGACCTCAGCCTCGGTCCATTCCTTGTGAAGTTCACTCAAATTCTTGAATCGTTTTTGCTTGACAATCCTCATAAGGGTTTGGTTCTCTCTGTTGGTTGTGCATCTTTTTCTTCCACACTTTTTCTTCCACTCAACTTCAACTAAAATCATCACAATTAAAAGAACCAAAAACTTAAACTACTTCAATCTGTGTGCATTGAAAATATTTAATACACGAGTTTCACAATTTGAGTTGAATTACTGAAATAAATGATCTTTTCCATGACATTCAAATTTATTAAAGGGGCGGTCACACTGCACTTTTCGTTCCATTGACTTCCATTCATACGCATGCGAATGCGTCAGACCGGAAACGCAGGCTCATGCAAAAAAAAATGTGCATTTCGCTGCGTTCGAAAGTTCAAGTTTGATGAACTCTGACCTGCGAATTGGCATCACGTGAAGTCGTGTGACCAGTAGATGATCGATATGTCAATGCGTGACCTCTCTGTACAGAAATAAAAAAATGAAGGAAGTGCTAATTTTAGCCGTAGCGCAGCATCCTATTTTATATAATACATATTTAAAAGATAATAAAAAAAGAAGCTGCATGGTTCGCAGTATCAATGGAAACAGGAACAGATGGTACATTTGAATGAGGACACGTTCTATAATTTTTTTATTGTTGTGTATATATTTATAGAGAGAGAGAAACAGAGAGTACAATATAATAAGACGCTTCGACGCCATCGCAAAAGACACAGTACAAGCTCAGATTAATCCATGTCGTGATAACTAAGGGGAAACCATTATATCTTGCTCCCGCACATATTCGCAGCAGCGTCCGAAATAATTTTGCACGTTCAAAGGCTAGTGTGACCGCCCCTTGATGCACCTGTGTGTCTAAGTTAAGCTCTTTATGAAAAATATTTATATTTATCAGTTTTTAACAACAACAACAACAAAAAACAACTTGAAAAATAAAACAAATAATGGTAAATTAATTTGAAAGACAAATAGTTAATTGAATGAATTACTTCTTAAAAAAAACTTTTTTTTTTTTCAGTGATGAGAGAGCAATCAAGAACTGATAGATTTAAAAATATACACTTACTTGTTAAGTAGGCTATGTTAGGAAGACATTTACTGATGCTAATTTTAATAAATTCTACAATGAGATATGTTGTTCACACAAATATAAATTAATGCATTTCTCCTCTTCTCTAGATTGTCTTTAGTCTAATAAACCTGGCATACGTGGACATATTGTTGACTCTTTGGCGAATTGCTTTTGCTCCTTTTCTTGTAAGTCGCTTTGAAGCAAAAATAGCCTTATGTAGCCTATTTGGGTAACAGACACATTTAAGTTAATTAGCAGTTTTTAATGAATTTTCTTTCTTTCTTTGAATAGTCATGGTTTTATTTTAAAAGTTTGAAAACAGGCCCCAAAGATTATTTTTTTCCCCACGTTGCTCAATGACCCCATCTACTGTCTGTTTAATTGATGCACGTCTGTGCCGCCAGTTACTGAAGTACAGATATCTTATATATTTTATATATCTTATATATTATAATAATAATATAGTAAATATACCAGAAACAACATGCCACTGCAGGTGCCTTTAAAATACAGATATAGACAGAGCTGGGTAGATTACTTATAAACTGTAGCCCGTTACTGATGAACGATTACATGATGAAAACTGTAGATAGTAGCTGGATGTAATATGACTACTTTGTAGATTGCTTTTTTTTTTTTTTTTTTTTTTATCAAAATTGGTTTAAACTTACCATTAAATGTACAATACTGATACAAAAAGGTGAAGAGAAAGAAAATATTCCATCTTTTGATATCAACATCATAAAATGCCTTAAACATTACATTATACCAGGGTTTCCCCAAATAGATTTAATTTAAAGTTTGTGAGTTGATAAAAAGCTAGTAATTAATTATATCATGAAATGTAAAATAAAACTAATTTAAACACTTGAACACTAAAAATATAAATATTTAATTTGTTTACCTGCATGCCAACGTGTCAGTTAACAAACATCAGAGAACTGTAAACATGTAAATGTATTGTTAAATTGTTAAAATATTAACTTCCTCTGAGCTATTTCAAGTAAATATGTTATTTTAAGGGGTTTGGTTGACAAAAATGTTTGGGAATTCCTGTATTATATGAACAAACATTAATAAACATGAAAACAAATGTGACGTGACATGCCTAAAGTCTTCCAGGTTTTACTTTTTTTCCCCTCCAGACTTCCAGAAACAACAGTTACAGAAAATCACAGGAAATGATGATAACAGTGTTTAGTAAATTGCATAATTATTTTTTTCATACATGGCCTAATTGCATGAGAGGTGCTTCATCTTCATCATTTAAAATTTTTTTAATTACACAACATTTGGAAATATAGTCAAAGCTAAATGGTAGGGTTTTTAGAAAAGAGAATTAAAGCGAGATATTTAATACAAAATTAGAAGAAAACACATTCTATACAAAACAACTCATTAGATTATACAATATTCTCAGCGAAAGACAACACATGATTTTCACAAAACACATTTTCTCGCCACTCCAAGTGTCTTCTAACTTGTCTGCCTCCTTCATAAAAAAAAAAAAAAAAAAAAAAAAAATTCCTTATTCTTGCTTTTTTAAGCATATGTCAGACATTTTAAACGTCTTAAAAACAGTTAATGCAAAAGTCATACACCAGGTGGCGCGCCAGTACAATCTATCACTACAGGTAGGCTATACCTGACGCATCTGAAGCCCTGGGTTACGTCATGACGTACGGGATGTAGTCATCTCTTGTAGTCATACTGTGAAATAATTGCACAGTAATATTAGGACCTATAAGTTTTATTGCTAAATTTTATGAAACTAGGTAAACATACCAAATGTTTATTTATTTATTTTAATTTCAAGTTTGAAATGACATTCAGGTAAACATGTATTTAATGTAAATGTGTTGCCATATTTTGCCATACTGGTAAAAAAAAAAAAAAAAAAAAAAAAAAAACTACTCTTTTCTAGTACCTTTGCCTTGTGTAAGTGACTTTTTAGGTTAGTCAATGTAAGGTTAATTAAGCGAGAGCAAATACGCAAGCAGTGATGTGTGAAAACGGTCTAAATCTGGTACGTTGTTCCCACCGCGGGATTTTTTCCAGAGGATCTGGCGCCCGCCTCGGTCAGTCAGGCAGCTGCTGTTCTTCACACATACACACAAGAGACAGACACACAGGTCTGAATGGTGAAAGGAAGGTAAAAGCGGCTACAGAATCGCCTTTTACAGCGGAATGTTCACTCGAAGGGGTTATGGAGACGTCAAGAAATCTACACAGAAAGTTCTGGACTCAAAGAAGGATGTTTTCACGCGTCTGAAGCATCTTCGCGCGCTGTTAGGTGAGTGAGACTCTGACAGGACTGACACATTCACAGACACATTCCCCACATCACTAGTCTATCCTCATTAAATCAGTAGTTTCTTGGGGTTTAATGTCACATAGATGTTCAGATGGCCGCTTGAATGCGAAACGGTCTGTAATGTGCGTGATACACCATTTGTGATCGATAATGTATGGATTGAATGATTAGCGTTAGCTAGCTTATCGTGCTACATCAACAACAGACTTGACAGCCTTTTTTGTGTGTCAGTGTATATCAATTTATAAAATTACATAAACAGCAGACCTGACAGACTCATATGTGTGTAAATGTAGATATCAAATATGTAAAGACAATATACACATGTATATCTGTGTACTATATTCAGAATAATATACCAAATATATTAACAAATGACGTGTGTTGTTTATATTTTCTGTATAAGTTCACACATACGAGGTGTGTCATGTCTATTGTTATATATTTTGGTGCATATTCACACATCACATCAGGCACTATATACTACACTACTATACATACAGTGTTACTGGTATGTTTGTGAATACAGACACAGAATATCTGAACAATAGATAGGATGCACTTAATATGTCTGTGAATATATTTGCAGAACTCATAAACAACAGACGTGACACACTCATTTGTTTGTGAATATATGTGTGAGTATATTCCAAATATGCAAACAACGGACATAACACCTTTTTATGGTTGTCAACATAATTTATAAACAACAATGCTGATTTGTGAATGTGTACATGATACACAAACAACAGGCATGACATAGATATGTGTGTGAATATACAACAATACTGATATGTGTGGTAATTTGTTGTTCATTAGATATATTAGGTATATGAACTTACACACATTTTCCTATAATGATGAGCTGGTTTTCTCTCAGTGCAAGTGAAAAAATGAGCTGTGTATTTAATGCACTTTTTTTAATTTTTTTTTATAAGATAACTAATCTGTGCTCAGTTGTGGCATATATATGATGGGTGTTAATTTGAGTTTCTGTGATCAAGTGGACTGAGCCCATCTGATCATAAGAGAAACAGGTGTAACAACATCACTTACTCTACTGTCTGAAAATCATCTGTGTTCAGTGGGAATGCAGTGAACTGTCGCTCTGTTTCAGAACTTCCAGGCACTATTTTTGGGCACCATCACTGTTCGCTCACCTGTGATGACTGACTCAGAAACTGCCTGTAATGTCCAAAAATGCTTGTCTGGTTGGCAGCTCTCTTGGTTTTCAGGTGCATGTGAAATCTCAGTAATAGTGATTTATTTCACCTTTTAAACTTCACTGAGCATCTGATTTTTTATTTTATTTTTATTATTAACTGCAAGCTGTTTCAGTTTTTCTCTCTGAAATGTATCTCAGCGAATCAATGTCGGTGCTTTTCCTGCTGACTCATTTCTGGTTGAATCATGTCTGGACAGGTGAGCAGAGGTCAAAGGCCAGAGGATGCTGTCTGTGACTTCCTGTGTGCTTTAATAGTCGGTATTAGGAGTTCGATAAAACTGGGCTGGCTTGCCATCAGCTGTTATTAGGATCTCTGTATAATCTGACACGGTTGGAAGAATTTCCTCTCACAGGCTGCTTCCTGTGTGGACAGGAAATGAGGATGAGTGATGTAGCTACAAAGAAGGGCCATTAGTGGCCTGATTTAATTATTTTTTTCTCACTTTTCTGTTATTTGTTACTTTGATTGCTTTTAATATTAAATGTGATTTGGCATCAGTGTTTGTTGAATAATGTCATTTTTAGGCCTAGTTATTAAATCATGTACAGAATAATCTGCCTAAGTAAGCAGAACCTTCTCCAGTGTCCTTTTGCCCATTAAAGGTGCTTGTGTTTTAATGCTGCTAGCCAAATTGCTGGTTCCTATAAAAACAATGTTTACAATGTGTATATATACTGTGTAATATATATTAATATGTAATATATAATGGTATATATAAGATAAATGACAAGCAGCAGCATTTAATCCGTCGTTAACATTGAAGTATACAGAGATAAAACAACTAGGGCCGGGACTCGATTAATAAAATTAATCTAATTAATTAGAGGCTTTGTAATTAATTAATCGAAATTAATCGCATTTTAATCACATATAAATATTTGACCGGAGAACAGTGAGAAGTAATTTTTTTTCACATGGATTTATAGTATACCATTGAATAATGACTGAATACATAAGCTTAAGCAACAAAATATTGTTTATTTTTGTTCAACCAAGTCTAGCAGACCAGTGCAATTTTTGCCTTTAAGTGTAGCAATAGGGCTTGGGCGCCAAGTTGCATTCTGGGACGTGGCGGCCTTGTTGCCAGCTTTGCGAATGTAAACATACAGCCAGTTGAACGAGAAGAGCAGAGTTGGTAGAAAGAAAAAAAAGATGTCAAAATCCCGAAAAGGTTGTGGGATTTATAGGGATACGCTAATAGGGGGTTTGCCAGGGACCGGTATGTGGACAAAATCGGCTCTATTAACGGTTTGGATCCATATGAAATTCAGTTCAAAAATAGTGGAGTATCGACGGAGACTTTTTGCCGCACGTTTGCATTACAGATATCTTCGGCTACCTTGTTTGTTTTGTGAGCGCCTACACTTCAGAATAGTTCCGAAGCTACAAGTCAAGTCTCATGTACAGTTCACAAATGGATGGGTTCAGGAGCTGCAAATCATAGAAACGGAACAGCGGCAAAACAGTATACAGTAATCTGGTAAGCTGTGCTCTAACGTTACCAAGCTGCTAGTTTAGTAACCGTTAGTGCTAACAACCATTCACACATGGACTTTTAACAGTGTGTTTCAAAAGTGTAGTTAGTAGCTGTCCACCCTCCCGTTTTTCCGGGGTTCTCACGTATTTGATCTCTTTCCCCACTTTTCTTCCTTTTTTAGTATTTTCCTGTAAAATATCCCGTTAGCCCCTCCATCAGACCTGTCAAGTCTCTGTGTTGTTGTCCTGTTGCTACTCCTTGCCCTTCCAGCGAAACAGATGTTTTCAAAGCATCGTTTTGATTACTTGAAAGCAACCTTAGCGTGATGTTGGGCTTTTTAAGATAGCGTGGTTGTTGTGAGAGCAAGATTTCAGGCCAATCTGTAACTAAAGTCAAGTTAGACCTAGCTTCACAAATCGCTTAACGTTAGTTAATGCAGCAGTTTTATAGTACGATTATTTTCTGTCAGCAGAAGGATAGCAACAAAAAGATGAATGTTGAAATTTCCCGTATTTTGGATGAGTAACTTGAGAAATTTCCCTTATTTTCAATGTTGACTTGAGCTATAGAAATTAATATTCAGATGTTATGGTCTCCGTAGTCGCGCCTCCAAGCAGGAAAGTGGTGTAAAGCTAATCCATTCTCATTTTATTTTCCCCATGGCGATTATGTGTTGCGCTATTACACCCCACAATACAGCAATGGTTGAAAATGGTTAAAATAGATTTTTAATTCATCAAATTAAGACACACGGATGAGAGGGAGTATGTCTAAACACTGCGCAGTAGTCCGAGTGGCAGTAAAGGAAGCATTCAACGTGGCGGCCACGCCAAGTAATGACGTCATGACGCCCAAGCCCTATAGCATATTTAGAAACAATTTAGAAATAGTACATTTCAGAAATTCAGGAAGCTTATAGGTGCTGGAACCTTCTGTAAAGTGTTTTTAAGTAATACACAATACTGTCAATTACATTCAGAACATTGGAAACCCTGACTATTAGAAAACATCTCTCTGTTGCTTCAGAGGCCATAACATACTATTAATCTTAATTAACGCGTTATTGTTTGTGTAATTAATTAATCTCAATTAACGCGTTAAAGTCCCGGCCCTAAAACAACACAAGTATTGATAACAGTATCGTTTGTCCGGAAGCTTATATTGATACTCCGGTATCGACCCAATTACATACCGGCCCAAAAAAATACTGGTTCTTGGTACCCATACCTAGAAACCACGATCAAAACTTCGTGATTTAAACAGTTTGTGTTGGATATTCATGCAATTATGGTGAAGACCGACACGTGTGGGTTACAATAACATTTGTGTGTTCAAAAAGTAAATAAATGCTTATATAACTTTACTGGCCAATGGAGTAAACCAACCCTGTGATGAGGTACTGCAGGATGGCAGCAGCCTTGCTCCAAAATCTATTAACAAAACAACCTTTTTCTTTAAAACTTTTACATTAATCATGTTTGTTTTTATATATTTTTTAATTAAAGTGAAATCGGTTTACTAAATAATGTAATCCATCACTGTGATCAATCACTATATATAATATAATAAATGTGAAATTAAGACATATGCTCAGTATTATTTCTGTGTAATATTTTAATATTCACTATAATAGTAATTAGGCATGGGCCGGTATAAGATTTTGACTTTATGATAACCTTAAGCAAAAATATCACAGTTTCACGGTATCACAGTATTGTTTTTACAGCTCTGGAATGTGTTATTTTTTAAATGACTGGGTAAAAATAAATACTTTTTTTTTCATGCTGGACACAATAGGTTTTGTTTATGAGCAACATGCAGAATATTAGAATATAATTTTTTTCCTTTTGATTTGTTTCCTAAAAAGAAAATAATAAAGACTGACATCTTTATTTAACCTAAATCTGTAATTACAGTTATTTAATTTTAGTTAAATAACTCATATTCATATAATTTCATATCATTTAGTTACATAGTAATAATCATAAACATTATTTGATTTAATAATAACCCAATTTGAAGCAAAATCAGAATGTTCTGACAAGCTTTGTGAAATGATACCACTTAAACTTTTTAGAAGACTCCCCTCAGAAACACATTCATATAAACCCCGCACAAATCAATATTGAGGATTTCCTTCCAATAGTTTGTGCATCATGAACAGTGAGTGATCTGCCTGCTACAGTATAGTATAATACAGTAGGGCTGCACGATATTGGGAAAAAATGACATTGCGATATTTTATTTTTCTGCGATATGAAATCTAATCCAATTGTTATGATGATTATGCTGTGCAATTAATCCGCGAATCACATTTGTCCAGGGCCGGGGAGCCAGTTAATGAATAACGGAACAACTACGACAACCTACATCGCACATCCTGCAATGTGACTATCGTGGCTTCGTACATTGCGATATCGATGCTTAAACGACACATCGTGCAGCCCTAATTTACAGTACTCTGTGCATCCGTCTTCAGCATCTCTGGCCTGTGTTAACGGGCGTTAACAGGCCTCATATTTACACATAAATGGGATTTTGGAAAATGACTGCATTGCAACGCAGTTTGAGCACGTCCAGAACAATAAGGCAAAAAAACGTCTGGTTGCCAATCGCATAAAGGCCAAAGTGTATTTCGGCCATTACGTTATTTTTGTTATCAAGAGGGCTTGCAGACAGCCACGCACCCCATAGTACTGTGCATGTGTCGAGCTCATCCGTCCATGCTCATTCTCTTGGCACAGCGATAAGAAGACTTATAGGTTGCTCACGTGAGATCTACGTCATCAAGCTCAATTTGAGATTGCGCAGTACGCTCGACCCCCAGGAAGTTCGTGCTTCTAAATGAGAAGATGCGCCAAAAAACGCTGAAAATGAAGTGGATTTGCGCATCTTCTCTATTAACAACAGCTCTGTGTAGTAACAGCTGCTCTATGTGAAATCACGCACCTGATGGAATTGACCGCTGATTAGAGAACCGGCTTTACTGACGAGATGCGCATAACGATCGGCCGATCGTGATCGGAGCACCCCTACCTAAAAGTAATAAAATCTTTGTGTAAACTAAGAATATAAATATATTACATATAAATAATATATATTATGTATAAAATATATTATAGATATTAAAAAGAATTATACCTATACTATCCTCTAAATGATATGTGTTGTATCGCAGCTGGTATTGTAGGGTTTTGCGACAGCCTTGCTGTACAGTAATTAAGTGCCCTACATTATCTTCATCTTTTTTTTATGGACTTTTGTTAAATATTAATAAATTGTGATTTAAAATCATACGATTTTGTGTTAAATATTCATGGAAAATGAGATGAATTCAGTTAAGAATAGCGGAGCACTTGTTTCCGTGTGCAAGGTTACCAGGAAGCTGATTTTAATCTATTTCCATGAGTTCTGCATTTAAATGTAAGTTTGAATGATGCAAACCATTACCTGGCCTTCATCCAATTAGAAGTCCCTGCAAACCTTTGATTTGGTTAAGGACAGAGCTGCATAGGAATCCACCTGCCAGTCTTAAGGCCTCAAATATCTCTACCAAGCATGTTCTGATTATTACTTTTTTTAATTATATTTTTGTCTTTTACTGTAACACTTTACTGAAATTCTGACAGCTGTCCTTATAAAAATTCTGACAGCTGTCCTTATAATGATCCCCCCCCCCCCTTCTATCTGTTAAAGTCTTGAAAGCTACACTTAGACTACAGTTGCATCTCAATAAATTAGAATGTTGTGAAAAAAAGTTCATTTATTTCAGTAATTCAGCTCAAATTGTTAAACTCGTGTATTAAATAAATCCAGTGCACACATACGTAGTTAAAGTCTTTGGTTCTTTTAATTGTGATGAATTTAGCTCACATTTAACAAAAACCCACCAATTCACTCTCAACAAATTAGAATACTTCATAAGACCAACATAAAAAAATAAAAATAAATTTGAAATAATTTCGTGAATAGGGGCTCATTTTGCTTTAATTAATGCCTCGATTGAGCGTGGCATGCAAGCCAAGGTTTCTTTGACAGTGGCCTTCAGCTCATCTGCATTTTTTGGACTCTTGTTTCTTATTATCCTTTTGACAATACCTTGAGATTCTCTCTGGAGTTCAGGTCTGGTGAGTTTGCTGGCTTTAGGTAGTGTGGGCAGGTGCCAAATCCTGCTGGTCAACAGAAGGAAGCATGAAGTACTCCAAAATTTCTTGGTAAACAGGTGCAGTGACTTTGGTTTTCAAAAAACACAACCGACCAACACCAGCAGATGACATTGTACCCCGAATCATCACAGACTGTGGAAACTTAACACTGGTATGAGTTTCTCCAGGCTCGGCTCGGTGTTTATCTTCAGTTCTCTCTTCACAGCAGTTCAGTCAGTGTACTGTTTGAGTAAATGAATTACTCCGGGATATTTTTTTGTTTGAACTCGGAGGGAGTGTTACATTAAAAAAAGTTAACAGCTTAAGTCATTTGTGGATTAATGCATATTGGAGACGCAAACCGTTTCAAATGATTCAGTTCGATTTGGTGAACTGTTTCAAGAAGATCCGGTTACATCGAATGATTCGTCTGCGAGCCGGATATCACAAACTGCTTTGAACTCGCTCACAACAGACACGGAAGAGAAGACAATGCTGAATAAAGTTGTAGTTTTTGCTATTTTTGGACCAAAATGTAGTTTCGATTCTTCCTTATTTTGGTAATTACCAGTACTGTTAGTTAAGAACAGCAGTGGCAACAACCTTACAAAATGGCTTCAAAACCTTACATATATTTGTTTTAAGAAATGTGTTAATTACTGTAGGCTATATAGTGAATATAGTTGAATTGAATTGAAATTTATTTGACAAGTTTATAAAATTGTACAAAATACAAGTATTCCATACACTTTAGAAAAAACTGTCGAGGATAAAAACACAATAAAGCCCTTGGCTTGTTTCCATTGCGGCCCTCGATGTTAAATATAAAGGTTATGTGTACGTGCAGAATAGACAGAACAAACAGTATCTCCTAATCATAATTTATCACATCAATAAAAATCTACTTTTTAACAATATAGTAGAGATAATTCACCAAAAATACAAATCACAACTGATAATAAACATCCCACCAAATAACACAATTTACAATAAAATCTCCACAAAACACAGTAACTACCCTCACCAAACAGCCATCTTTTTACCATTCTTTTAAAACTCAAAAAATCTTTTACTCCCTTTATTGAAACTGGTAATTTATTCCATGCTATAGCACTAGTATATAAAAAAGAATTTTTCCCCACCAAACTCTTAAATTTACATGGACAAATATTAAAATCCCTACCCCTAGTTTTATATGAATGACTCACCATATAAAAATAATTTTCTAAATACCTTGGAACCACATTATTGACAATCCTATGTGTTAGACCCATTTTTAAAAATATCATCCTTTTTTCCACAGTGAATATCCCCAACTCCTTAAAACTTTAAGGAGTATCTGTATTTAAATCCCCACAAATTATAACTTCGGAATCATGGTGTTTCAAACAATCATTTAAGACCCCCTCCAACAATTCATAAAAATCCCTCTGATCCGGAGGACGATAAAGTGACCCAACTAAAATGGGCTTACTCTTAGGTAATAAAATGTCCACCCACACGGCCTCAATAGAAGCACTGGCCAAATCATTTCTATCATTAAACATCAAATTTCGATCTGACAAATACACAAACACCACCACCTTTACGATTTCGATCTCTTCTTATCAAATTGTAATTTGCTATTTCAATTTCAGAATCCAGAATCGAACCGTCCAACCAAGTTTCACTACACCCTAGTACCGACAAATTAAGCTGCGAACAAAACAGTCTTATCTCAGAGATCTTTGGAAGTATGCTCCTAACATTTAAATCTCTAGATCAAAAATGAAAACAATAAAGATACACTTTGATCACAGTCAGTCTCCCCTTACTGTCATTTCTTTATCCTGTAAAAGTGTCTGGCATTTATACAATTATACGCTGATGTCCCTCCACAGTTCGTACTCTCATAAATTACTCGCACTGCATGTTGACTTTTACGCCTAAATAAAAATGCCAAACAACAGATCTTTCTGCACAATGAATGTTTTTGCACTGAATACTGTCTCACTTGCCTGTGTTCTGTCTGTTTAACGCACATGCCCGCCACTTTTTCAGTAATGATTTCAACTTAATGCAGACTGTCAGAATGGGCCTTTATGCATGAATGGAAAGGCTTGAATGAATTTGTGACATTTACAGATAAGCATATGAGCATTAACTAAAACTTTTTTTGTGCTGGGCCGTACACACACAGGCTATCTGTAAAAGTGCCTGACAAGCTAGCCATCACGCAGTACTTTATTCATTATCTTGAAGCTTAAAATAAAAATTTCTCATGTTTTGGGCAGCCTGGATCACATTCTATTTCCTCCAATATTTGTAGATGCATTTTGTCTATAGAAATGTGTTATTCACTGCTGTAATTTGATGCGGCCGGCTGCAGTTGAGTGTGCACTGTGGGCGTTGTCGATGATTTTCATTATCGATAATAATCGATTTTATCGATTAGTTGTTGCAGCCCTACTCATAATGCTGCGGTTCTCTAGGTTGGTTGTGCATCTCTTTCTTCCAAACTTTTTCCTTCCACTCAAATTTCTGTTAATATGCTTGGATACAGCACTCTGTGAACAGCTAGCTTTTTTGGCAATTAATTTTTGTGGCTCACCTTCCTTGTGTGGGGTGTCAGTGATTGTCAACTGTCAGATCAGCAGTCTTCCCCATGATTTTGAAGCCTCGTAAACCAAACCGAGAGACCATTGTGAAGGCTCATGAAACCTTTGCAGGTGTTTCGAGTTGATTAGGTGATTGGCACGTCACCATATTCTGATTTGTTGAGATGAGTGAATTGGTGGATTTTTGTTAAATGTGAGCCAAAATCATCAATAACCAAAATAAAAATAACCAAAGACTTAAATTACTTCAGTCTGTGTGCATTGAATTTAATACACCAGTTTCACAATTTGAGTTGAATTACCGTATTTTCCGCACTATAAGGCGCCCCGGGATTATAAGGCGCACCTTCAATGGCCTATTTTAGAACTGTTTTCATATATAGGGCGCATCGGATTATAAGGCGCATAGAATAGAAGATACTGCAGTCAAACGTTTGACTGGGTTTGCATTATGCATCCACTAGATGAAGCTGTGCTAAAGGGAATGTCAAGATTTTGACAGAGCGCCCTGATCCATATATAAGGCGCTCCAGATTATAAGGCGCACTGTTGTTTTTTTGAGAAAATTAAAGGCTTTTAAGTGCGCCTTATAGTGCGGAAAATACGGTACTGAAATAAATGAACTTTTCCATGACATTCTAATTTATCAAAATGCACCTGTATTGGCATGAAGTCAAGATGGGAAGAGAACATCTGACTGACTACTGTTAGTTTTGTTGCTGTGTGTTGTTGAGGTACAGAAAATTCGGAAACTTATGGTAGAACCACAATAATACAGCAGAAACATCTGATTTCTAAAACACCATAGCAGCTCTGTGACCAGTTCTATAGAAAATACAGAAATAAAAATGTAGTGCACCAGACAATCACAAATATTTTTTATTAAATACGTAGGCTAATGCTATTCAACAATAATTAATTTTAAAGGGATTTTTATTTTTAATTAAAACCCCCTCTTTCAGCACAAGGTGTTTTCCTTTTTTTCATACTGTAAGAGGTCCTTGCCACACTTACAAGATCACATACTAGATCAAAATGTACCACATTTTAACATTTAAGACAACTTACATTTTGTTAAATACTAAAATGAAATTAAAATCAGTTATGAATAGTTGCCATCAAAGTGATCATAATTTGTGACATTGGCACCACGTTAATACCTTAGGATCAAACTACCCCAGTCTAACAGTTTAACACCTTGTCTGTTAATCCACCTCACATCAGATCTGTTGCTCTTGTATTTGGAACATGAAGTACTTGATTTTTAAGTTGACAAGCCTCAAACCTTACAGTACGTTGCCAGATCTATTGTGAGAAGGGAGGTTTCACAGGTTTGGTTACTTCAGGAAACATTAGCGTTGGCGTGCTTCTGCTGTTCCCACTCTGTGCTCACAATGAGTTGATTTTAGGGAACTGTAATGTTGGAGGAATAGAGGGAGTGGCATAGAGCACCCCTCCTGTTCCTGCTCAGCAGGCTGTGGTGCCACTCCTGTCCATTATTCCTGTCCACCCAGTGCTCAGGTGCAATTTCCAGTATAATAGGGACTGTTTTCATCTGCTTGGCTTTTATTTGTAAAGAGTGACTGCACACTATGAAAAGCTGCATGTGTGAACAATTATTGCTCTTATTAAAAGAATTTGTCACTGTATTTCTGTAAATTTCTTTGCATGTCACTTATGTCTCAACTTGATTGTTGTCAGGATCATCATTCACCTTGTCTGTCACCTCTGCACACTACATCTCCCACAATGTCCCTTGGCTTTCACCTGCACACACTTCACAATCTCCACACCTGTCTGCCATCATCCTCATCAACTCTCCATAAAAGCCAGCACCACACACACAGGCCTTGTCTGGTCTCGTCTATGGCTAAGACTGCTACTGTTAATCACTTGAGGCCTGTTTCAATAAAGAGGTTCTTGAACTCTGAGTTGAGTTTTTGGGTTCAGAACAGCTGAATTGATTTCTGGTAAAATTTGGCAAATTGGCAAATTTGATATAGTATGCATTTTTATTTGTTCTTGTACATATCTTCCAACAGTGTTGAAAAGAGGGTACAGACTCTTTGTTTTGTGTAGTCTCCCTTAGGGCTGCACGATGTGTCGTTTAAGCATCGATATCGCGATGTACGAATCCACGATAGTCACGTTGCAGGATGTGATGTAGGCTGTCGTAGTTGATCCGTTATTCATTAACTGAATGGGCCAGCTACTCCCCGGCCCTTGACGAATGTGATTCGCAGATTAATTGCACAGCTTAACCATCATAGAGTGAAAGTTTATCATTTGCATGTGTTTTTAAGTCCTGTCAGTTTAACAGGACGCATATAAGAACGAGCATAGAGAAAGAGAGAGAGAGAGAGAGCGCGCACGCGCTCACCTTCACCGTCTTCTAACAACACAAGCACTGTCTTGCTCTCTCTCCCTCGTGCATATTAATCATCAATTGACACGATGGTGTCAAAAAAAAAAAAACGATCCAGTGATGAAATGTTTTCTGTGTTGTCAAATCTTGTGGGATATCCTAAACTGCAGAGATAATTACACAACGCGTGCCGTACACGTCTGATTCATGAACTAATGATTCCTTTGAACCAATTTAATTTAAAGAAATGGTTTGCAACTGAACTGTCTAACACTGAACTTGCGAGAAGTCTGAATTGGTGTATAAAAAAATCTGTAACACTTTACAAAAATGTTCTATTTATTAAACTATTTAACTACATTATTTAACATTTACTAAACTGCACTTCTACAACATTGTTAATTTCAACATTTAGGCTATAGTCTTCATTGTTGAAATCAAAAGTTGTACAGTATTTGTTAAAATAGTTAATGCACTGTGAAGTAACATTACCAAACAATGAACAGCTGTGTTTTTATAAACTAAGATAAACAAAGATTAATAAAAATAGTAGGGATGCACCGGTTGACCGGCCATAAATCGGAACCGGACGGTTTTTGCTTAAAATACGCGATCGGCAGTCGGAAGGTTTTTGGTCTTTTTTTCAGACGATTTTTTCCGTAAGTTCACTCGCGTGCACAGACTACGTTGTAATCGTTCGCTATGTTATTTGTGTGGAAGAGTATTTCGAAATCTGTGCGCAGGACACGGCCAGCTGATCAGTACTGGAAATGCAGAGCTTCATGCCTGAGGCACAGATAGCAGGAAGCGATCAGCCGTTGGTGTACTGACGCACAAATAAGAGTCCCTTTTCTGCGCGCACTAAAGCTGCGCGAGCGTATACTGTACCGGTCCGCGCTCTGAACACGGGTAGACCGTGAAAAGATGTTCAGCTTAACTTCTCACGTGTTGGATGAGAAACGAAATGGATTAAACTGTGACAAAACTGTTTTTTCTTTATTTTTTGCATTTGCATACACGTTTGAAAAGCCAAAAATAAATGTCAGTTCTGCATTAGGATGATTATTTTTTATTTTACCTTAAAATTACATAGACTTAATTTAATTTAAAAATCACCTGCTGTAGTACACTGTAGTACAACTTATTGTCTTTTTACTTGAGACAATAAGTTATTTCTTTTTCACTGGCTCAAATAAAAAATATAGATGTGAATCATTACCCTAATTTTTTTATTTTTATTGGATGAATGAAACAATTTGCATCTTTGTTTTATTCGCACCAACATTATTTGATTTTAACATTTTGGAAAATGTATTTATATAGCATACTTTTATTTAGTATCACTGGTAAAGACCTTTTTTTTATTTAAAACCAAATTTACAAACTAAAATACCGAATGCTGATTAAGAAACATCTCATTGAATGTGTGTTGATTGTGTTGTTTGGACTCTAGAACTATGCAGTTGTTGCTTTTAATTTCACATGGTTATAGTTAATCTTTAAATTTAAGGCCAGTTCTCTGTAGTTTCAACCCAATTTAAAAACAAAAGCTAAATGCTGATGTCTGTACCATCTATGTTTGTATTGAATGTAGTCTACTTACTGTGCAGTTACTGCCGTTAATTTCAGATGGTTAAGGTTATTGTTTTCAATAGCCAAAAGCAAGTTTGGCCTATTAAATACCAAATATCTTGTTTATGCACACTTTACTTCTTTCTTGTTTGTTGCTTAAAAAAAAAAAAAAAAAAACGGCCAGTTTGCTTGTAAAAAATCGGTATCGGAATCGGCCATGAAAAATCATGATCGCTGCATCCCTAAAAAATAGTAACAAAAGTATTACTCGTGGTAAGTTAATGTTAGTTAATATGTTAACAATTCAAACCATATCCTAAAGTTGCAAACACATAATTTACTCTAATTAATACTCTGATGTTTAAATCATTTAAAATGAGAACGTAAGTGTGCTCACCCCATTTTTGTTTGTAAGAAAAAAATTGATTAGATTTCATATCACAATATATATCCCAGAAAAATAAAATATCGCAATGTCATTTTTTTTCCCAATATTGTGCAGCCCTAGTCTCCCTTATCAAAAGTGTCAGCTTTTGCTGTTGAGCTTATTGATGTTTCATTCACCTCCTTTTCTTCACCTCCTGTCAGATAGGTGAAGTATTATGAAGGCCACACGCGTCAGTCACAGCTTTGCATGTTTTCGGATGCTTTTTAGCAGCTCATGCGGGAGTTTAAAGAATGGCTTCTAGCTGGCATTGTGATGAAAGCTGTCTGTCCCACTGAGGGTGAAGAATTTATTATTTGTGTCTGAAAGTTGATGCCGTTCCAAAAATCTATCAGCATTCAGAGTGGCTGCTGCTCACTGTACGGGTGTGCTGTAAAAGCCCCAGAGTTCGCCATATCTTTTTTGCTCTCTGCATCTGCTTGGCTCCGGCTGACAGGCATGGATTTGTTATTAACCTCTGTCACAGTGTGGTCAAAAGCTTCTGCCTCTGTCGGTTTCTTAATTTATTTAATAGCCGGTTGCAGAAAGACTCCCCAGTAGAGCCAGTCTACATTTGGATTTTAATGTTGACATTTTCTGTTGGTGTTTTAAATTCACTTTTTGATTTTCCGAATCCGAGAAGCTTTTATTTTTAATTAAATGGTGAGAAAAATGGCAGCATTTGTAAATAATGTTTTTCTTTAGGGGTGGACAATATTTTCCACAGTATGCCTGCACATAAGGATTAATGCAACGAGTTGGAACTAGAGATTGGCATATTCACAATTTTTTTAGTCAATGCCCCTGCATCAGGTGCATTTGGATAAACACACCCTCAGGTTTCTATGACCAATCCAGCAGACCTGCTTCTGTATTAGGGGTGGGTGTATCTATCATCTGCAATATATTGTTGTTTTAATGTTGTGGATGCTTACATTTTCAGTTATGTTCGTTACTTTGTAGCCTGACTACGTCAGACTTCGTACTTCCGCTCAATTTCAGTTCGCTTCTGTACTCAGTCTGAGTTAGCAAACCATCTCCCAGTTTTCCTCCATTTCCACAACAGCCGGCCAATCAACGAACAGAGGCCTGGTTGAATGCCATGACGTAGACGCTAACCGCCGAGATTAAGATTGTAGATTAGGTTAGGGAAATCGAAAACGACAGCGGACATGGAGACACGGGATCCTATTCGCTCTGTTGTGGAGAATATTCACGGCATTTGCCTGCTGAAGCCCAAACAAGAAGAGCGTTTTGTTTCACATTTTGAATGGAGGTGATGTTGTGGCCCTACTCAGCGAGAAACTGGGGAGGCCAAAGCCCGGCAAGGCAATAATTGTGATTGTGCAGGATCAGGTTAAGGAGGCAGTGAAACTTGCTCGATGGTTTTGTTTTCGCAGCATACATGTACCTGTGTTTACTACAGAAGTTCGAGGCAGCTGAGCCAGCGCATAACACACGTCATAACCAAACGTTATGTGATTGGCTTATGGGTACACCAATGATTTTAAACCTCAAGCAAGCTATTGCCAAACCAACAGGGGCAGGTTTATGCAGGAAACACAGCTTTTCCAAATGTAAACATCTGAAATTAATAATGATGATGATTAATAATATTTTTCTTCACAAACTGTCTATTGTATATTTTTTTGGTACTCAACGGGCCAAATATTAATGGGTCTGGGCAGGTGTGGATTTAATTTTTATATTATCACGGGGTGACGGGTCGGATCTGGACAAATCTGCAGCAACTGTGTGATGCGATCATATCAATATGAACAGTGGTGTCAAAAGTACTGGCATTCATTACTCAAGTAGAAGTATAGATACTAGGGTTTAAAAAGACTTTTGTAGAAGTTGAAGTATCAACTCAAGCTTTTTACTCAAGTAAAAGTGTAAAAGTACTGGTTTAAAAAACTACTTAAAGTATAAAAGTAAAAGTAATGTAAGGGGGAAAAAATGCCATTAAGAACAAAAGCTTAGGCCGCACCACAGGGGCCTATTGTGCACTACCCCACCTCCTCAAAAAAACATTTTTCTAAAGGCCATAGGCCATAATGACTATAATGTTATATTAAAATGTTCATGTTGAAAAATTTGGGATGCACTAGGCTTCCTGTTTCAGCCGCATATATGAAAATACAAAAATGGTGTGCACATCCCAAACATCCAATTAGGACGCAGGTGCAAGACAACTGAATGATATAGACAAATAAAGAAGTGAAGTCTGAACACTGAAAACTACTGCTCCAGAGGAATTTAATCAAGCAACATTTCGACCTTCAGGTCTTCATCAGCCGCATATATGCCCATTTAAAATGAACGCACTTTAGTACAATGCAAATACATTAAAGGATTAGAGATATGATGACTAGTTGCCAATAAGTATTGTTATGGTGCAAAAAGTCAAACTTTAGAGGTATGTCATCAATAACCCTTAATGGAATGTAAATGTACATCCAAACTTAGCTGCAGGAATCTGCGAGGGCAATGGACAAGAACATTGGTGCAGGCTTAGTAACAATTACACTTGTATGCCTGTCTATTTACAATAAACATTATAGTGCTGTCAAAATGAATGATTATTCCAAGTGATTAATCAAAAACTAAAACTGAAAAATAAGTCATAATCCTGATACCTTCTTGATTGATAGCTTCTTGTATTCGGTACATACGTCTGCTATGTCCAGTGTTGGGGGGGGGGGACGAGTTACAAAGTTGGTAAAGCCTACAACAACATTGTCAATCGCATCATCAATTGAAAATGCTAATTTATTCAAACGTCTCACTACCGAACTACCTACAGTAGCTTAATTTGTGGAGGACGAAGAAAAAGCACTCATTTGGTAAATGAGCCAGTGAGAAATAATAACTTTTAAGTAGGGTCCAGTGCCTTTTCGATACTTTTAAAACGGTACTCCTAAACAGTGCCTGAACCGATACTTTAAAGGGGGGGTGAAATGCTCGTTTTCACTCAATATCCTGTTAATCTTGAGTACCTATAGAGTAGTACTGCATCCTTCATAACTCCAAAAAGTCTTTAGTTTTATTATATTCATAAGAGAAAGATAGTCTGTACCGATTTTTCCCGGAAAAACACGAGCGGCTGGAGGCGTGACGTGTGGGCGGAGCTAAAGAATCACGAGCGCCAGTAGGCTTTTGCGTTGAGAGCATGTGGAAGCTGTGACATTACCTTGAGGAAAAAAACATCATCCAAAACAATCTATGGCTTACAGTCAGATTCAGCCGTTTATTTATGATCCAGAATCAGATCCAGAGGCTGAAACTGAACGAGAGCAGCAGCAGCAACGACTCGCTCCGAGCGGGGCTCGAACCCGGTCTCCGGCATGGGAGGGGACGCACTAACAAGGAGGCAGAGATATTTGAAGCAGTTTTACTCACCGCCTGCGGTTCCAACACACGATCGTGACCCTTTTTCGTTGGGATTGCATCATCCTTAAGAAATAAACGATACGCAAATACGGCGTCAAACTGGGCCTTGTTTGTAAAACAAGCATCTTCGAAATGCAGGGAACAAACATGTAAAGGGAAACAGGTCAATTTAGCTCAAAGGGAATCATTTAAGATTTTAAAGGGAATTTGAACAGAATCACTGTTTCACGGCTGTTCATGGAGACGCGCCTGCGGTTCAGTGAACGAGCCGTTTAACATAAAATCTGCGCTGGATACTAATATCCAAACTATAGTGAAAACACTATCAATTAGCACAGTAACAAGATCGGCAGTTTAAGACATTAACTTGTAAGCACAAAACACAAGATACTTCTCTTTTCAATATGAATAAGGCTTTATTAGATAAATCTAAGACATATAAACTAATCTAACACATAAACACACGCACACACACACATTCACACAAGTTGCAGGAAGGTCGAAAGTTGAGTTTAAGAGAATGGAAATATGGAATCCCAAGTTTACAGCAATACGTTAAATTGCATAGACATGAACAACCATCAATCACGTAATTAGCCCTTGCATTGAGTTCCTCAATGTGACTAAAATTATACTAGATACACCAGCACAACAAATATCTGGGGATACGTTGCCTTAGTTTCCTGTGAAAGGAACTCCCGTTGAAAGGGGTATCCCGGTGTCGCTGATTGGCTGGAAGTTCAGTAGTGAAGTGACGTCTTGGGAAGCCCGTGGTTGTTGGGCGTTGACTGAAAGTGCAGAGTCGTGTGCGCTGGTTGAAGTTGAACGGGCATCCGAGGTCAGGCGTCGGAGACTCGACGTTACAAAACTTAACTCAGAACACGAAACTCAAACGGAAAAGAAAAGAAATAAAGTTTGACGAGACTAGGTTGTGTTCCTTCTCATTGTGGCATAGAAGCAGTAGGCAGGCCCGCTGGAACCACGCTCAAAGAACAATGACGACTAACCGCATGGCTAGATGCTTATAGCTAAAGCTAGGTAGCAAAGCTACAAGCTAAAAGCTAAGAGCAGGCATGACTGATAGCACGAGCAAGGCTGGAACTAAAAGCAGACTAAAAGCCCGCATGACTGATAGCACAAGCAATGCTAGACTAAAAGCCGACATGGCTAATAGCAGCAGCTAGACTAGAACTAAAAAGCAAAAATTTAATCGTATCCAAAGTATTTAAACTTTCCTGTTGGCCACCCCTCAAATGTTGCCTTGACCAATCAGATATGTTCTTGGGGTGGGTATCATAAATCATTTGTTTATCTTACCAAGCATGTGGTTCTTGCCTCACAGGGTCTAATTTTGGACATGATTCCTATAACATGATTATGATATATTTTACAAATAAATGATTGTCAGGACAATATCAAGCAAGAAAATGCGATTATTTCAATACTAGACATGACTAGGTATCCTATAGTTATCAAAAGACATACACAATAAGTGATTATACATGATAGTCAAATGTGTGGGTTACACGTAAATGAATATGGAGTTAAGCAATGGAATGATTCATTCATAAGTCTTTTTTGAGTTCATTCTGGTCCATATATAATGTATAAAAAGGGTTTCTTTGCCATTCTCTGGCAAAGGACTTTTCTGTGAAGACAAAGGTTTAAAGCCCTTCCCCCTTAGGAATTTCAGTCTGGTTTCACTGGCTGGGGGGGAAGTCAATGCAAGTATTTAACTTGATCTCCTGGGTTTACATGTGATGTCCAGCGTTGCATTCCAATCACGAACAATAAATTTGACAATCTCTTCTTCGAATTAAAATTGTCAATAATTGTTCTATTGGTGTTAATGTTGAAAGCTGTTGTGTGAACAAGTTGGTTGGTTGGTTATCTTGCTTGGTTCTTGTGGCACTAGAACTGATTTATGACTTCCTGAGGAATTCAGCTCATGTTTCAATGCACACAGCTCTGATAGACTCTTTGATTTGTCTGATTTGACTCATTTCTGCTACATATATCCCCCTTTCGATCGGCGAGGTGTTTAGGTGAAGACATCGTCGATCGCTGGAGAAACAAAGGCAGAAGAAGCAGACAAACACAGCAAACAGCAAGACAACACCTCCATGACAGTTACTGTACTGGTGCAGGCATCAGGTTATTTAGGTACACGTGGTTAAGTTCAATTAGTCAATTTAGTTTAGCACATTAAGGATAGTTTAGATCGTCTTGGAAATTGTTTTTATTTTGATTCATCAATCAAATTTGTGGTTAACTTTGTTTGGTTCTTCTAGGTTGTCTTACTTTACATGTTTACCATTAGTTTTCTAGTAATTTCATTTTCAATTCAATGAATTGACCTATCATGCATGGAGCTCTCGGCTTCCCTTCAGTTTAGAGTGGCTGGCGGATATTAGGTGTTGCGAGTCAATCCTAATATCAGACCTTCGACCCCCGCAGGGTGTCTAGGCGTTTCACCTACTCAGGAAAGAGGGGAAGGAGAAGGATAGGTAAAAGAAGAACAAAACAAAACAAGGCTGCTGTGGGTTTTCCTAGCATGTGTTACAACTATTATTGAGCTAGGATGTCAGGTGCAGCTAGTGTGTCGTGAACCTTAACTTAGTGTCAGGTGTTCTACCTATTGTGAGGATGGCTGCACGTTTCTTCATGGTGGGTATGTGTAACTTTGTTACGCTAAAAGTTGGATATTCTACCTGTGGGAAGAATATGTTTGTTGACTGTGTTATCAGTAGATGTGTTTACCTCTGGGTGTAGGTAATGTTGTGTGTTACTGGTGTAGTGCATGTGTGGTCAGATCTGTTCAAGTCTGTGTTGTCTCCCCCTTTTTCTAGCATGTCACTGCAGACTGGCTCTCTGCATCCTTGGCTTGGATGAGGGCGTGTCCATGGTCTAATGAGGGGTCAGTCCAGCAAGGCAGGAGGTTCTTTAGCACACAGTCGGAGGCAGTTTGGCATGGCTGTGTGAAGCTGGGTTGCAAAACTTTGTCTCCTATGTTGTATTCTTCTTGTGATGCCTTCTGGCTGTAGCAGACTTTCTGACCTTCTGTGCTCTGGTGGTTGCTGTTGCACAGACAGGGAATTTGGAACTTGGAGTTGGAGTTCATTTGACAGTTTGTTAGTGACTGAGGTGATGTCCTTTAGTACCTCAGATTTTTCATCAACAGTTGGCCGTGAAAGACTTGTTCATTCTGGGTTGTTGTTGAACAGGTGCTTGTCATCTCTGATGTGGTGCACCAGGTGATCACCGGCCTTCCGTTCTGTCGCTGGTCACAGCGAGCATGACTCAACTTTGTGGTCATATGCATGTAAATTGTCTTGAAGGAACTCTCTTAGTTGTTCCATGACTTGTTCCGTGTCTTCTAATGGTAAGCGGTCATGTTCTTGTGCATACTCAGCACTGTGCATGTCTGAGTGGTGCTGAGGTGGGTTTTCTTGTCGCTTACCCACACGAGTTGCTCTTGGATGAGTCAGGTGATTACCTTTGGATATCTGGTTAGGTTTCCAGATGTTATCCTTTTGGTTTCTTGAGAAGCATGGCTGGTCCCATGGATTTTTCCAGCAGTTGGGCTGAAAGCGGTCGTGGATATGGGCGTCACGTTCTCTGTGCTCTTGATGGAAGACTCTGGTGTTGTGATGCCACTGGGTGTCGTCCAGTGCAAGGCTTGAGTCTTTGTTGACAGAGTTCAAGAGTGTGGATGTTTTGTTACCTTTCTTTGAGGCCAACTTCTGCTTGTTATAGGCCTTCTGTGTTAGGTCACACAACTGTTGGATGGTCATGGAGTTCGGACAGGCCATGACACCTAGATGGTGACTGACTCCAGGGTGCAGATTCTTTAGGAAGAGGGTTTTGAAGTTCACATCCTCTTCAAGGTCAGAGTTGTTGTGTGCACCAAAGTAGGATTGTCGGAGTCGGTTGTAGTAAGCTTGTGGAGTCTCTTGACGACCTTGTTTGGTTTCCAAGGCAGTTAACAGTCCATGTTCAGACTCTGGGTCTGTAAACTCTTTAATCAGGATCTCACGAAGTCGCTGGTAGTTTGACTTGGTTTGACTGGGCTGTCGATCTAGAAAGTTTCGTACCTCGGAACTGGACGTGGCTCTAAGGAGGTATAACCAGTCTCTGTCAGTCACATGAGGTCTCACTTCCAGGTGAAATTCGATATCTCGCAGATAAGCTTGGATGTCGAGGCTCTCTGTGGAGTTCGGGTTGAACCTGCTGATGTTTTTAGACAGCTTGTTGAGGTCTTTGATGGTCATCCCGTGTGCAGCTTCAAGGCCTTGGACGGGAGGTTTTCTTTCGTTGGCAGGAAAGGGTTGTGTGGCGAAGCCAGGTGAGGTTTTGGGTTGTGGCCCTTCGCTCCTTTCGTCATATGCCAGTTCTTGGACGTGGGACTCTGCTCTGCTCAGCAGTGATGAGGCTAAGAGATGTTTCTCTTTTCTTGGCTCTAGTTTGTGCTTGTAAGCATTTTGGAGTTCTTTTCTGACCATGTAGAGCTCATCGTTGGTATCGTCTAGTTGTTGGGTCAGATTGTCCATTTCAGTTCTGTACCTTTCAAGGTGGTCTTTCAAAGCACTGATTTCAGAGTTTTTGTTTCTGATGTCTATCTTGGCTTTCTCTAGTAGCTGTTCGGCATACTGGAGTCTGTTTACCAGGTCTTTCTGAGCAGCCGTTGCATGTTGCTGGTTGAGCTGAGCTGCTGCCAGGGCTGCTTGGAGCTTCATAACTTGTTCTGTTGTATCCTGCTCCCTCTCGCTGGGTGCTTTGAGTTGATTTTGAACTTTCACTTCCAGCTTGTCTATGCGACGTTGAGCACGTGTCAACTCCTCTTGAAGGTGGGTGATGTGCTTGTCGCTCAGTTTCAGCTGGGTTGTGAAGGCATAGCTTAGTGAGCTCGTGATCTTGACTAGCTCCTCGTGGTTGTTGTTCTGGCTTGAATCTGGTGTCAGGAATCTTCTCAGGATTAGGATTATTATTACAAATAATAACAGTTCAAATGTCTTTGGAGTGAGGCTGTCTGTTATGCCTCTCTGCCAAATGTTCACATCTTCCCCATGGGAAATGGGGTCTGCAGTCTGCGGCATGTTGGCACGCTGGGGAGAAGAGAGACTGACACAGATCTGTGTGGAGTAAAAGCCTATGTGTGGTGGGACAACTAAGTGTTGTATCAGTGATTGTGAACCACTAGTGAAATGTGGTGATGACTGTGTTGGTCTCAGGGTGTCTAAGTAGACTAGAGATGCGAAGACTTTGTCACTCTAATGAGGAAGAGGAAAAGAGAGACAGAGGTGAAAAACAAATTCAAATGACAAGCAAAATTTCTGTTTTTCAAATGAGGAAAATTATTTTTTCCAATTAAATGTTATCAAAAACTTAAACAATATTATTATATTTCTTGCTTTGGACAAAAGAATACAATAATAATTCTGATATCTCTTTTCTTAGTCTGACAGGATTGACACCGTACACCTTTCAGTTGGACCGCTCACCAGGGAGGCTGCGAAGGCGACAGTTGTTCAACACGTACCTCTATTAAATTGATCTCAACGTTGGATGAGATGCTAAAACTTGCATTGCGTTTCCAAATGTAGGGAGGTTAGGAAGAACAAATGAGAGGATGATTACAATCAAATTCATAAGGATGATTCGTCGTCTTTGGCACGATTGTGAATTTACTTCACTTAGAATTGATTGATGGTTCTTACATGTCCTACAAATGTAAAAAGAGAAGAGGAAAGTAAAGGAGAGAGAGGACGGAGATGGTAAGTCTCAGTAGCGGTTATCTGAACTACAAGGAGAGCGTTGTGTTAGTTGCTGCACAACTTATCAAACAAAATAAACTTTAAGTGAAAGAGAGTTGTCTTTCTAATTTATTTGAACTCGTAGTGAGGGATAACAATGTCTCCTTTTAGGGCTCAGGTTTGTCGTACCCAGGCTAGGATACACAAAAGAAATGGTAAGAAATAGGAAAATTAAAAAAATTAATAAATGGGCAAAATATGCAAAAATGAAACTAAAAAGAGGAAATCAATAAGTAAAACAATAGTGGTTAAGTGTATAACCAAAACAGGAAGAGGGGTAAAACGCATTCAAATAAGTAAAGGTCTGAATAGCATATATTCAGATGGGTAATAAATAAATTAGGAAGAATAAGTTTACTTTAACTTCCAAAGTTCAAGGCTTATTCATTCCTAAAATAATTAGACCCAAAAGAGAATACTAGAAATAAAAGATCATATGAAATGATCTGAGAGGGAAATGTTAAATGCTTCCAAATAAATTTAATGTTTCAATTAAATTTCAATTTGACAAATAATAATTGTGAGTCAGTATTTCCCTTTCTAGTAAAATGAAAATAAGTGGTCTAGTGAGAAAAGAGAGCGATAAAAAGAAAGAGACTAACAAGTGTTAGTTAAGATGTTTAAAATGGTTAAATCACGTCAGCGTTGCCCAAACACACATTATTCTACCACTGGATGGTAATGCTAACGGCTAACCTTTGAGGCTAGTGGCTTTAGTATAGACTTCAATGTAAATGCAATGGTTTCGTTAGCTTAGCGACACCGCGGAGTTTGTGCGCTGCGCGTGCACAGTTCAGAGTTGCTCCGGAAATACGTTAGGCTTCCGGGTCACGGTCGTCACTATGGCAACCAAAACACATTCTAGTGGATTAGCACATGAATCGTTGCATTGTTGCAAATACAGTTAAGCATGTTACATGAAATGTCGGCTCATTTCAACACTGTACAAATAACAACACCGCCTTTCAGTTGGTTTTGCGATGTGGCACTTAAACTCTCAGTTTGTATAGAGTTAAATTTATCTTAATTCAAATAGCAGCTTCCTGCTGTAGTTATTATATCAATCTCAGCAATTTGATTCTCCGTGCCAGTTTTTCTGGACACAAACATAAAAGTTTTCCTTCGCTGTTGGTACACAGTTAAAATTTACTTGATCAAGCTTTTAAAACACTCCCATTCAAATTACTCTCGGACACACGCCGTGTTACCCGAGATTGCATTCACTTTGTGAACGGATACAAATGGACAAACATTGTTCTCTAATGTTTAACGTTAACTTAGGGGAGTCGAATATCAAATTTGATTCGGCAGTGGAACACGCACTGGCAATCAAACTATATGAAATATGAATACAGGGACTTTGATAAATAGATTGAGGAACCCGCTCAAAACTATTCTTTATTCACCGATTTATATCCCTTTTGAAACACTAACAGTTTAGCTCCGTTCAGCAAACAGTGACTGAGATAGCGTTTGAGACACTGGAACACGCAGTGAAATCAAATCAGCTATAAAACAAGGCATTACACAAATGAGGAACACGCTCAATTTCTACCTTATTGTACGTTCTCAGATGTTTACTTTTAAGTTCACTTACTGCTGTTAACAACGGGGAGACGGACTCGAGTTAAAGTCTCCTCTAGTTCCTTTCATTCAAGCGGGAGGGCGCGCGCTGCTTACGTCACGCAAACACACACACATACTCAGGTCTCGCATGCTTCTCATCTTTCATTCCTTTAGCAAAATCAAAGATTAAACCAAGTTATTTATGCTCACAATTTAGATTAAACTGCCCGCATTTTCTCCACCATTATAAATGTAAAGGGAAACAGGTCAATTTAGCTCAAAGGGAATCATTTAAGATTTTAAAGGGAATTTGAACAGAATCACTGTTTCACGGCTGTTCACGGAGACGCGCCTGCGGTTCAGTGAACGAGCCGTTTAACATAAAATCTGCGCTGGATACTAATATCCAAACTATAGTGAAAACACTATCAATTAGCACAGTAACAAGATCGGCAGTTTAAGACATTAACTTGTAAGCACAAAACACAAGATACTTCTCTTTTCAATATGAATAAGGCTTTATTAGATAAATCTAAGACATATAAACTAATCTAACACATAAACACACGCACACACACACATTCACACAAGTTGCAGGAAGGTCGAAAGTTGAGTTTAAGAGAATGGAAATATGGAATCCCAAGTTTACAGCAATACGTTAAATTGCATAGACATGAACAACCATCAATCACGTAATTAGCCCTTGCATTGAGTTCCTCAATGTGACTAAAATTATACTAGATACACCAGCACAACAAATATCTGGGGATACGTTGCCTTAGTTTCCTGTGAAAGGAACTCCCGTTGAAAGGGGTATCCCGGTGTCGCTGATTGGCTGGAAGTTCAGTAGTGAAGTGACGTCTTGGGAAGCCCGTGGTTGTTGGGCGTTGACTGAAAGTGCAGAGTCGTGTGCGCTGGTTGAAGTTGAACGGGCATCCGAGGTCAGGCGTCGGAGACTCGACGTTACAAAACTTAACTCAGAACACGAAACTCAAACGGAAAAGAAAAGAAATAAAGTTTGACGAGACTAGGTTGTGTTCCTTCTCATTGTGGCATAGAAGCAGTAGGCAGGCCCGCTGGAACCGCGCTCAAAGAACAATGACGACTAACCGCATGGCTAGATGCTTATAGCTAAAGCTAGGTAGCAAAGCTACAAGCTAAAAGCTAAGAGCAGGCATGACTGATAGCACGAGCAAGGCTGGAACTAAAAGCAGACTAAAAGCCCGCATGACTGATAGCACAAGCAATGCTAGACTAAAAGCCGGCATGGCTAATAGCAGCAGCTAGACTAGAACTAAAAAGCAAAAATTTAATCGTATCCAAAGTATTTAAACTTTCCTGTTGGCCACCCCTCAAATGTTGCCTTGACCAATCAGATATGTTCTTGGGGTGGGTATCATAAATCATTTGTTTATCTTACCAAGCATGTGGTTCTTGCCTCACAGGGTCTAATTTTGGACATGATTCCTATAACATGATTATGATATATTTTACAAATAAATGATTGTCAGGACAATATCAAGCAAGAAAATGCGATTATTTCAATACTAGACATGACTAGGTATCCTATAGTTATCAAAAGACATACACAATAAGTGATTATACATGATAGTCAAATGTGTGGGTTACACGTAAATGAATATGGAGTTAAGCAATGGAATGATTCATTCATAAGTCTTTTTTGAGTTCATTCTGGTCCATATATAATGTATAAAAAGGGTTTCTTTGCCATTCTCTGGCAAAGGACTTTTCTGTGAAGACAAAGGTTTAAAGCCCTTCCCCCTTAGGAATTTCAGTCTGGTTTCACTGGCTGGGGGGGGAAGTCAATGCAAGTATTTAACTTGATCTCCTGGGTTTACATGTGATGTCCAGCGTTGCATTCCAATCACGAACAATAAATTTGACAATCTCTTCTTCGAATTAAAATTGTCAATAATTGTTCTATTGGTGTTAATGTTGAAAGCTGTTGTGTGAACAAGTTGGTTGGTTGGTTTTCTTGCTTGGTTCTTGTGGCACTAGAACTGATTTATGACTTCCTGAGGAATTCAGCTCATGTTTCAATGCACACAGCTCTGATAGACTCTTTGATTTGTCTGATTTGACTCATTTCTGCTACAAACAAAAACACCTGCACAATTCCGTTGATGCTCTGTAAAAATAAACTCCGTCCACTGGTCCCTTAATGCTGTTTTTTCTTTGGTAATCTGTGCAGGGTTGTCTTGCCCTGGCAACCAAAAACACACTTCTTTTGTGACTTTTCGCGACGCTCTCGCTCTGATCAGTGATCAGTGTCTGTTCTCAGCCTCTTAGTGCGCTCTGCTATACGGGAGCGCACGCTCTTCCGGCAGAAGTGCCTCAGGACCCATATAAGGAAATTCTGCTCCATCTAACGTCACACAGAGCCATACTCGAAAAAAAACTTTCAGAAACTTGTGACAAACCGTAAGTATCACAACTTGGTTGAATCTTTTGGGAACAAAAATACTCCTTCAAACGTACAATTTTTGAAACTTTGTCCATGTTTAGCATGGGAATCCAACTCTTTAACAGTGTAAAAAACTCAGTACGCATGAAATAGCATTTCACCCCCCCCTTTAAAAAAAAGAACCACAAAAAAACTATGGATAACTTTAAAGAACATTACAAATATTTAAAATAAATCCATAGCTTTCAGCTTGGATGCTCTCATTTCCCAAGTTGTGCTTCCCTCGATCTAAGGCTAATAAACGTATTTCACAATCTGGGTCATTATTTAATACAAAACCACACATAATATTTCTACTGTATCTCTGTCAATCACTCTGATATTTAGTTAAGATGAGTGCTGTCTGTCACTATCTTTTATCAGTTCTGTGAATTACTGTATGCTCATTCTTTATAAAGTAGCAAAAATGTCGTTTTTAAAATACAGTACTGTGCAAAAGTCTTATGGAAAAATTAGTATTTTCACCCCAAAAAGGGTTTTAAGCCAGTTATTTATATCATTTATATGCTGCAGTGTGTCAGTAGGAAATATCAGTTTGCCATTAATTTTAATAATAATCTAGTGCGATTTTGAATGCACAAGCAGCTTGACAACAGCAAAATGAATGTTTGGAAATGTAAACTGATATTTTATACTGACACACTACAGCAATATATATAAATTACTGGCCGAACACCATTCTTTTAAGTGAAAATACTAACGTGTCTAAGACTTTTGCACAGTAGTGTATGTATAAAGTACGTATGATTAAATTAAGTATATTTAAATAAGTGTAATTAAAGTATGTGTTCGTTCATATGTGTTAAGGGCTAGATTTTCGCTGGAGGAAACGGCTGTGGTGTGATGAGCGAAAACTTTACAGATGAGAAACCGAGTGATTGTTTATTAAACACATACCTTGTGTCCTCTGTTTATTTAAGTGCGCATGCGCTGCTCCATTCGCGGTCTGCGCCTCTGTGGATTGAAGAGCGCGCTGAAAGACGGGAGGAGACCGGTCTGACGCTGGTTTCATGTGAAATTTAAGGGGACTGACTCTGAGGCGATCGGATACCAGTTCCAAACCCAACCCTACTTTTAAGAAATATATATTTTTTGATAAACGAGCCCAAAACTGGCTATGTCCTTGCTGGAGTGTGATGTGATTTGTGTCATGTGCAGGTGCGATGGATCACGTACAAACCAATAGGGTGTCAGAATGGTATATGTTTATACTTCTCATCCAACCACAATCAAATTCACTGCTTCCGGATGGCGTGATTTATCTGGATACTATAGTTTTTTTTTGTTTTTTGAATGATGACACCCGGAATGAAAACAAGCCAAAATGAAATGGCAGTAACGAAGCTATTTTTAAAATGTAAGGAGTAGAAAGTACAGATACTTGCCTGAAAATGTAAGGAGTAGAAGTAAAAAGTCGGCTGAAAAATAATTACTCAAGTAAAGTATAGATACCCCAAATTTCTACTTAAGTACAGTAACAAAGTATTTGTACTTCGTTACTTGACACCTCTGAATATGAACCATAATCTCTGAGGAATGTCAACACCTTGTTGAATCTATGCCATGAAGCAAGCTGTACCTAATAAAGTGTCCAGTGTGTGTGTGTGTGTGGGTATGTGTGTGTTTCACAGTCCATTCTAGTCCTAGTCTTTGTTTTCAAGACTTTTTTCAGTTTCTGGTCACTTGGAGAATCTGTTCACTTTGAAAAGCTGTCATTTTCTCTCTGAATGCTCCACTCTTTTTTTTTTTTTATATATGCCCAACAGGTATTGCTGTAGGTTTTATTTTTCTCACTTTCCATTACTCCATAACCAGTGTTGTGCAAGTTACTTCCAAACTGTAATACATTATAGATTACTTATTACTGTTATTTAAATGTAATACTTTACCTTACAATATTACCGACTCAGAATTGTAATACATTACATTACTCCTGTATTACTTTTGAGTTACTTTCACAAAAATAACTACAAGGTAGAACTTAAAATTCTTAAATGACATAATGTAATACAGAGCATTTTACATCCAGTAGAAGGCAATTTGATGTTCCATAATGACTGTGGGCTATCCAGGCTACTAACAATGTAGCATATAATTGGCAAAGTGAAGGCTCAAGACAAAAAAAAAAAGGATGACAGACAAAATCCCAAATGATTAAAGTCTGTTAAAAGTATGGTAGAGGTAAAATTATTATCTGGCAATATCCGTGAATAGCTTGGGTCTATTAATATAAGACACAACATAAGTAAACTCTAATGACATGACAAGATGCACATTTGTTTTACTTTATTCTCTTTGAATTCAAGAGGTTCACAACACAAAACTGTCATGCACAAAGTGCACATGATGAACATAGCTTAGGCTGTGCTTTCTCAAGTATAAAGTGCAATTGGAGGACCAACCCCTTAGCCTCAGTCATTTTAGTCCACAGAACTGAACATATAGGCTAAACATAGCCTAACTGCTTACCACCTCGTGAATGTACAGTCGTCTTCTGCCATCTTCATTAGCCGCGTTTCCACTGGCAAGCGCGACTCACGAGCACAGCAGGGGCAGAAATCATCCCTCGCGCCACTCCTGTAAAACCCGCCTTCACTGGACTATGTCACGCAATAACAAAGTTACACCAACTAGAGGGAGATAAATGAAATCTCGCGGTCTCGCAAAGGTTTTTTTTTTTTTTTTTTTTTTTGTAACGCACGCTTTGCTGAAAATGTACAGAGTAAAATATTACTGAAAATTAATTAGTAATGCCTTACACTACTGCGTTACAGGAAAAAGTAATAAATTACTGTAATGCATTACTTTTGTAACGCCATCAGGTCTGTTTTGTAAAAAGAGATTAATCTTCTTTTTTTTTTTAAGAGAGAGTTAAACAATAAAATAGTGAAATGAGAAGTAGAGTAAAGGAGAAGTAGTTTGGCCTCGGGGGTGTAGAAAGCAATTTCCCTGTTAAGGGCTTGAGCTCTGCTGTTAAGCGAGTCTCATAACCAAGCAGCATGATAAATAAGCTGGCTGCTTATGAACAGTGGTTGTTTTTCTTTTAAACCTTGCACGTGAATTCTTAGATTTTTATTAATCATAGGGATTTTCAGTAGGGATGCACCGAGATGAAAATTCTTGGCCGAAACCGAAAACCGAAAAAGAGAAAACCAAGGCCGGAAACCGAAACACCGAAATAAATTATGCCAATTATTAGTACCATTGCATTTATTGCTATGACCGTGTACTAACTTTACTAAAATTAAGACATTGCAATTGCATAAATTAATATTAAGGTTTCAAAGATAATTACAATTACATAACTTATTTTAAAAAACAACAACATAAAAATACATAATTACAAATTATGCAAATATTTATTAAGCACATTGCAACAATGCACAGTATAAAATAAAATTCAAACTAAAAATGTATCCCACTCATGTGAATATTAAATAATGTACAGGCCTACTGGCCTGCAGAAAGGTTTTAAAATGAACTGTTCTCTCATAAATACAAAGTGCATTTAGGTGAAGTGCATTTGAAAATTTTCTATGTAGGACTAGAAAGTGCATTACTTCTCCAGTAGGCAAGACTGTTATCACTTCTGGGGATGGGGACTTCAGACAGATAACCATCTAGCTGTTGAGCAGTTGAGCTTGTCATCTGCCTGACATTTGAGAAATATTTGAGAGAGTGTATTTAAATAGGGCCAGGGCATAAATAAAGATTTTTATCAAATTAAAGCAGAAATCTCACATTATGAGATGTCACATATATATATATATATATATATATAGTAACCTAAGAACAAAATAGCCAACGTATTATTATTATTTGAGGCACTTTGTTGCAGAATTCCACTGAACATATCAGACAACGATGGTGCATGCCACTCATCTGGTGCAGAGACAAGTCTTTTTTTCTGCGCTGTGATCTGTCTCCTGCACTTGGCGCCTCTCCGTCTCCACGCGGGTTCTCCGCATCCAGCGCGGCCTGGATCATTTCTAGTGCGCGCTGCCTTATTTCCACATCCAAGTAATGGTCTTTATAACGCGGATCAAGCACATTTGCAATGAAGTGCAGAGGATCGGAAAAGATCTCAGTGAGACGTGTGCTAACAGACTCTAGAAGACTGTACTTTTCTTTGTTTTCACTTCGTGGTCCGTCTTAATCTCTTTGTTAGGAGACGCTTTAGTGCTGCGAATAAAGGAATAAGAAGAGAATGTTCTCACTGGTGTTAAGTGAATGTCGCGGGGAGCTCGTGGTCTGCGCTATGCAGGTGCACGTGCAGGTCACGGTTTCTGTTTGCGTCATCACAACATTTCGGCCGTGTTGTTTCGGTGATAAAAGTCTATCGGCCAAAAACCGGAAAGGCCATTTTCGGCCGAAAATTTTTGGTGCATCCCTAATTTTCAGACTTAACTCCTGTGCTTAACCCCTGGTTATCCTCTTTCTTATCTCTGCTTTTCTGGTTAAAGGAACGTTTCACATTTTTAGACTTTAGAGGTGGGGGTTATAAAACCATGGTTTGGAGCAGGGTTATCACTGTTTTTGTGGTGTTAACTTGGCACTTCACTGCCTTGTTCTTCGAAGATGACTCTCTCGATGACTTCGCTTCTCTCTGTCCCGACAGACCAGTATTTTCGTGTTTTTTGTCTTGTGAGTCGCAGTGTTATTGTCAGTCGTCATCGCGTCTACCTGTCTGGAAGCGTGCATACACTCGCAAGTTTCTGCTCGATGTCGGCAGTACTGTTTTTTTATAGTTAAGCTCCGTGCACACAGAACAGCTGTGGGATTTTGGTTTGCTACGGATGCCTACACCATCACCGACCCCCACAGCTGCATCTCGCCCAAAGCAGAGGCGCCACCAGCGGTGTGAGAGGAAGCAGAAGAGGGATAAGCACGGAGGTATCCGGGCTAGGCTAACAGCTAACCCACACAAGCCAATTATCCCCACCATCGTACTGGCTAACGTACGCTCGTTGGACAATAAACTGGACTACATTCGATTACTACGTTACCAGCTGATGTACCAGCACATCAGTGAGCAGCAGACATCACACCCCGATGCTTTTTTCATCATAGCTGGGGATTTCAACCATGCTGACTTAAAGGGTGTGTTTCCCAAAATACACCAACACATTAACTTTCCAACACGAGGTAATAACATTTTGGACTTTGTTTACACCACACAGAGAGGAGCTTACAAAGCCCTCCCCCTTCCCCACCTCGGAGCCTCAGACCACATCACTGTCATGCTAATGCCTGCATACAGACCGCTCATTAAAGTTGCCAAACCAGTTCACAAACAGATTAAAGTGTGGCAAGAAGGATCATCAGAGGTTCTTCAAGACTGCTTCAACACAACTGACTGGGACATGTTTAAGCAGGCTGCCACATGCAATAACTCCACTGACCTCCAGGAGTACTCAGAGACTGTCACTGCCTACATCAACAAGTGTATTGATGATGTAACAGTCACAAAAACCGTCACTGTCCGGGGCCAGCAGAAGCCGTGGATGACAGGGGAGGTCTACAGACTCCTGAAGATGCGGAACACTACCTTCAGAGCTGGAGATGAGGTGGGCCTGAGAACAGCCAGGGCCGACCTGTCCCGTGGCATCAGAGAGGCTAAGATACAGCACTCCAGGAGGATAGCTCACCAATTCAGTGGCACCAGAGACACTAGGAACCTATGGCAGGGGATACAGACCATTACAGAATACAAGCCCCCATCACGGACCTGTGACAGCAACATCTCTCTGCTGAACGAGCTGAACACCTTCTTCGCTCGCTTTGAGCAACAATACAGCACCACTGCACAGAAGACTCAACCTCCACCCGGCGACCAGGTGATTATACTGACCCCAGACAGTGTGAGGAGATCCTTTAGCAGGATCAATGCACTCAAAAGCTGACAACATCCCTGGGCGTGTACTGAGAGACTGTGCAGCAGAACTCACTGATGTCTTCACAGACATTTTCAACATCTCACTGAGTCAGGCTGTTGTTCCCACATGTTTCAAAACTACCACCATCATTCCAGTTCTGAAGAAGCCATCTCCATCCTGCTTCAGTGACTACTGTCCTGTTGCACTTATTCCCGTCCTCATGAAGTGCTTTGAATTAGAGATCGACCGATATGGGTTTTTCTATAGCCGATGCCAATGGCGATGTTTAGAGGTCAGGGTCAGCCGATGGCCGTTATGTGCTGCCGATTTTTAGGGCCGATATCTTGAAGTTTTCCCCTTCATTTGCATGCTAAAATGTCACACTAATAATAAGTGGATGCACAACATTTCTAAACTTATCATCATTTATTGAGCACTGACTTCTCTTTTGTGCACTACACAGCATTAAAATACAAAATTTATCCAAAGTTAACCAAACAAATCAATAAACTGACCAAGTATTAAATATATAAAACAGGTAATATATAAACCGCAGTATACCGGTCCACTCTGCTGTTATGCCAAGGACGTTTTTGCTCATGTGAAGAGATGATCTATGATCTTTTCCGTCTAGTTTACATAAAAAAAAATAAAAAAAAATATTATAGTTTAACATTCAGATACATTGAGAATATGGAAGGATTTGGATATGTGCAGAACGAGACGTGAGCAATAACCTCCAAATACATCTAGTCAATCCCGCGCTCGTATGGATCGGATAATTTTTCGGATCAGAAAAAAAAAAGGCCAAGACAAATAAACATACGTTTTGTATTTTTTTATTAACATTAAATCATTAAATTAAAATATATGAAATCAACTTAAAGTGCACATGGCATAATATCTTCTTTTTAACATAATAGCCGGACTTCTCATCTTCCAGTCTGCTGTGATGAAGTGAGCAGTTATCGTCACATAGCTCTCCGTCCCCCTGGAAGTCCACCCTTCTGTCGTGAGCGCAACAGAGGATGCTTGGGGTAGTTCATCCACAACTTTTTTTCTTCTCCAGTTCATAAAGATCTGGCACAATCTTTTCACTCTAACCTCTTTCCTTCATCATTCTATCTGACAGGGAAACCAAAATGCGCGGGCCATTCAAGCTCCTCCGTTTCTCCACTCGCCATGACCACTGAGTGTGGACTGAACATGCGCAACTTTTATTTTTATTTTTTATAAATCAATCCGCGGGTCACGTGTGTGCTGAACCGAAGATATTGATCCGAACGGATAACGGCTCAATGATGATCCGTTGCACCACTACTGTAGTGTCATTTGAAAACAATGCAGTTGCGTTTTAAAATACAACAACGAGCACCACGAAGCCATTTAAAGAGGCGCATTCAGCGGTCTTCTTGATGGGAAACAGTCAACAAAGTAAAATGATCTCCAACGTATGGCGCGCTCTCTTCATTTTATCAAATGATCATAATCACATCTATTCATTTAACAGTCTTGCTACTAGCATGTTATTCAAACTAAAACTCCTTTAATTCGGGTGAGAAAGCTTTTTTTCCAAGTGGCTTTTGCACATAATAATAATACCGCTGCAGACGCATTTTGCAGCATTAAGGTTATTACTTGGTCGTTAATTTAAACGACAATCGATCATGAAAATTTTAGAATATTGACATCCCTAAATACAAATGAGTTGGATGGAAAACTTGTTAATGTCTGCATCAAACCATGCTTCCGAACAAATGCCATTCACCGTATGGCAGCTCCAGGACAGCTGTCTCTCCGAGCACGCTGCTGTCTGTGAGCGGGGGCGGAGTAACGGAGCCCTCAATCACACTGCAGTGTTTGTGAGAGCTGCCAATGTCTCCTTCCCATTTACACAGTGAAATTCTCTGACTACCTTTATCTCCCAGGACTGTTGTTGAATCTTCCAAAAGTTTTTGCTTGGGGTGCTTCACATGCAGCGGCAGCAGCAGCACTTTCCACCGCACCAATAACACTGGGCTGCCCGCCGATGTGCCTGACTCGGTGCTACTAAACACGGATATCGCCGATGCCGATATATAAAAAAATGACAAATATCGGCCGATATATCGGTCGACCTCCACTTTGAATGGCTAGTCATGCACCACATCAAGTCTGCCCCCGCCCCCTCCCGGGACCCCTTCCAGTTTGCATATCTGTCCAACTGGTCAACCGATGAAGCCATCTCCACTGTTGTCCACTCAGCACTCACACATCTGGACAAAAAGGACTCATATGTCAGAATGCTGTTCATAGACTTCAGTTCAGCATTCAACACAATCATCCCTCATCAGCTCATTTATAAACTGGTCCAGCTAGTGCTCAACACTTCGCTGTGCAACTGGCTGTTGGACTTTCTGACTGGAAGACCTCACACAGTACGGGTCGACAGCAACACATCCAGCACCATCACACTAAACACTGGTGCCCCCACAAGGATGTGTGTTTAGTCGGATGACCAGACTATGGTGGGTCTCATTAGCAACAAAGAGGTTAGCCGGCTGGCCGGGTGGTGCAGTGACAACAATATCTCTCTGAACATGGAGGAGACGAAGGAGATTGTTGTTGACTTCAGGAGAGTGCACACTCAGCGTCTTCCTCTGACCATCAACAGTGCGACTGTGGAGAGAGTGAGCAGAACCAAGTTCCTGGGTGTGCACATCACAGAGGACCTCTCCTGGACTGAAAACACCGCAGCACTGGCCAAGAAATCACAACAACGTCTCTACTTCCTCCCCATACTGAGAAGAGCCAGAACCCCGCCCCCCATCATGTACACCTTCTACAGAGGCATCATCGAGAGCATCCTGACGAGCTGCATCACTGTGTGGTATGGCGCCTTGAACGCGTCCTGCCAAAAGACTCTGCAACGCATAGTGAGAGCAGCTGAGAAGATCATTGGTGTCTCTCTCCCCTCCCTCCAGCACATTTACAGAACCCGTCTCACTCGCAAAGCCCTCTGCATCTCAGGTGATCCCACCCACCCGTCACACAGCTTCTTCAGTGTGTTGCCATCAGGGAGGAGACTGCGGAGTCTCCAGGCCAGGACCAGCAAACTGAAGGACAGTTTAATCCATCAGGCTGTCAGGAAGCTGAAGTCCCTCCCGAACTTGCCCCCCTCCCTTCTTCTGCCCCAGGCACGACTGAACTATGAACCCCCCCACCAGATCCCACATCCCCAGGTCCTTCCACCCCCCCCCACCCCACACACACACACATATACAATGACATGCACCAGTTACTTTGTGCAGCATTGGTCTGCTCACTACCTCATTCTCCATGGAACTGACGTCATTCCACTACCTCATCAGTCAGTTAAACAAAATAACTGCTCTTGAGTCCTTTGTCACTTTAATCGGACTAAATAAGCTTTTTTTTTTTTTTTTTTTTTTTTTTTTTTTGGACAAAATCTTTTATCTGCACTGTTTGTTCACTTCACTGGTTTGCAATCTATCTGCCATGTGCCTAGCGCTGCTTTATTTAACTTTATATTTGTCATTTTAATAAATGTCTTTTTTTTTATATTCCCTTACTGTATAGTTGTATCTACATTTTATATTTGATCTAGATTTTTAGGCTCTACTGTACATCTGTATGCACTGGGGTCTGAGAGTAGCGCAATTTCGATTCTCTGTATGTATGCATATACAGTACATGTGGAAGAATTGACAATAAAGAAGACTTGACTTGACAATGAACGTTAAGCCAGGGTTTAGGAACAGTGTGAAACTTCATCTTAAGAATTGCCAGTATTTATTGACCATTGTGCTCCCATACCACACATCATGTCTTTACGCATTGAAAAATACATCACAGAGCAAAGAGGACACTGAGAATGTACTGACAGACAAGACAGAGCTGGTTACTTTTGGTATGAAATGAAGTCTTAACTTTCAAATTTTGTCTGTCTTAAAAATAAATAAATATTCAAACTATGAATACCTTTTTTGGCTCTTTAATGTGTTTTTACAGATCACTGTAGCGCCTCAGTTCAAGCGGCATGTAAACTGATCATCTCTTACACTTTACTAGTTATAGTAATTTTCATATAACTAGTACTGTATATCCACTTTTTTTATCAAATAAATTCAGCCTTGAGCAGCAGTAGTTATTTTTAAAATAATTCATTAATTAAATAGTAAAGGTAATGTTTCCAAACTTTTGGCAGGTACTTTAGTAATAATAACAATTCTATATACTTTACTATATATAAAAAAATATTATATTGTTGTCATGATTATTAAATGCTGATTTAATTTTTTTTTTACAGGACAGTATGCATTTTTACAATATGAGATATATCTGTTAATGTGCTAAAATACATATTTTTAATAATGAGTGCTGAGGGTTGGACTTGTGGTCGTGGCTTTGGCCGTGGTCAGATTTTACTTATTTTTTTGTCTCTAGCTGATCACATGCCTGAATTAACTTGCATGCTTTTATTTTATTTTTTGGCAGAAGCTTTTATTACTTTAACATTTTTGCCAACATAAGTATCAAACACTTGTCTTATATGGTTAGTATTATGCTGTACCTGTTGAGCTACAGGAGCACAAGAAGTCGTATCATGCATCTGCATGCACCAACTCTTTAGTTAAAATGAATTAGTGTAAATCATCAATACAGTGTTTTAAAAGGAAATTGAAGTGGTAGGATTATTCTGGCTGGTTTGTTATTGCGTTTGAGTTTTGCAACATAAGCTGTAATGCCTCATTTTATTCTGAAAAAGAAAGACTTCAGCTTTGAACCATTCAGAGACAAATAATTTGCTTAAGGAAACAAATTGGCCTTGGCCATTCAAATTGCATCAAGCAAATTCATGTTTGTGTCTTTAGCCGGCAGGTCCCTGTAGTGTTGGATGACAATTTTTAGGTTTTTGTAAAGTTAATTTTCAGCCAAGTGTTTAATATTCTTTATGCCTGTGCATGTGATCCTGAGGCCTGAACTCCGTTTGTGTAAGGCATTCACAGCGTCAGGTGTTCTCTGTCATCACTGTCTGGAACGTGACCCTGACAAACAGTCAGACCAAGAGCCAACTATCACGTTAGACAGGTAATGGAGGCTTTGATCACACAGATCTGTTTTGGCTTTCAAATCCAATCTTTTGGACTATTCGCATTGTCATTTTGGACCATTGTGGTCAAAATACATTGTATCTGTGTATTTAGTAACTGTAATGATGTTAGCGTCAGAATGATGCCAAGAAACGTTATTATACAACAACAGAGATTAGCTGTCAGTCGAAATAGAGGATGGACAACTAGAGATTTTGCCTCTGCTCATGTCCATCATGACTTTGTTCTGTTGTGCTGCTCTTGCAAGACACATTAGAAAAAACAAATAAATCACCACAGATTAAATATGTAAATTCACCCATACTGGTGTCCAAACCACTGGCTTATTCACTCATTCATGATATTTCAATTAGTCAATAGGGTAGTCAACCTGTCAAATTTTTCATGAACATTACTTGCTGTAATTCACTAGAGAGCGAGCAACAATGGATGTATTTGAACAATATTAATAATAGTGAGACAATATTGTGCACCTTTGTGTAACATAACAAATTAGTCCTTTCCCAAACAATGACTAGAGAAAATATTTAAATGCCTGTCTGACTGTTCATACTAAGATTCCAAAAAATGTATTTGGATACTAAATGTGAAATCGCAACCATTCACATCAAAACTGTTGGGTTGTTCAAAACATATTTCATGTTCCACAGCAAAACAGAAAGGCATACAGGTTTGAAATTACATGGAAATGAGGAAAGTATTTAAAAATAATAAAAAAATAAGAATAAAGTCATTGATTTTAAAAGTAAACACTGTCTAAATTAAAGCTTAAATAAATCCTGTCACATCATATCACACAGAACTTTTAGGCTGTTATCATTGCCAAAGGTTATTCAGTACTGAGATAAAGGTATGAATACTCTTTTCTTTTCTTATCGGCTGATAAGTTTTTCTGCTTGGCCGATGTGTTTGTTTATTTTGACGGTAGTGAGAGCGGCAGTGCCTGAGCGCACATAGTGCTCACATTTCTCTCTGGTTTGTTGTCGTCGTTAACAGTTCTGTCTAATACAGATAGAAGTCTGTCTTATAATCCGATAGAATGGTTAAACAAAGTAATGTATACAGAATGCTAATAAAGATTTATTTTATATTGGGCCTATTAGTAATAGAAAGGCAAACATTATAATACTTTTTTTTTGTTTACCGTCAGCATTAAGCAAATATGCATTTATATAATTTAAACAAATCTTTGAATGACTAATGGATATTTAATTTTTTAATGTTCTTTATGCATTTTTTTCTATTGTCATTTTCACTGTGTGTAAAATGAGAGTTACCCTGGCTTTATTTGAAACGTTTGATTCCAAATGCTCAAAAACATTCCCAGAATACTGAGTGCCTGGTTGGTCACAGTGTTTACTTTTTAAATATTATAATATTTTTAAATGTTTATTTATTTGTGAAAATACTTCATGTGTCATATCATATCATATATCATATGTCACCTAAAGTATAAGTATGTTTCTTTTAATCCATTTTCAAATGATTTCAAATTTCTTAAATATTAATAATAATAATAATAATAAAAATAATAATTGGCTTTATATCTGCTATCGGCCCCCCTGCTTTCCAAGATATCGGCATCGGCTGTCAAAAAACATCGACCACTACTTAAAAAAAAAAAAAAAAAAAATAACTTTAATCTGCTAAATTACCACAAACAGAAACAACACTAATTTAAAAACATTTTAGTATAGGACTGCAACATAAAACGTGAAGAAGGAAGATAAAGTAAGGAATAGTGTGAGCTCACTGTACCCTGTGTATGAAAACACTGAAATATTTTGTATTCCAATCTTGGCTCATTCATGTCATGTGGACAGGATCTTCCTTCTCGCTCTTCCTTCATCTGTGATACTGTGTGGTTGGGCTTGACGGGTCAGGATGATGTAAATGGGTAAGAGAGGGACATGTCAGGCTCCGATGGGTTTTTGACATTCATCCCACTGGAGCAGTTTGACAGGCACACACTCACACACACTCACACACACATTTATTTAGCTATCTAAATGGGGACATTGCATAGACTTCTATTGTTTTATATACAGATAGTCATAGGCATAATTTGCAGTTGGGATGGGTGGGACATGTCTGAGAAGATGCACAAATAAACACTGAAAATTAACTTGGATTTGCGCAGCTTCTCAGTTAACAATGGCTCTGTGTAGTAACAGCTGCTCTATGTGAAATCACACACCTGAGGGAATTTACCGCTGATTAGAGAACCGGCTTTACTGACGAGATGCGCATAAAGATCGGGCGATCGTGATCAGAGCACCCCTAATAATTAGAATATCATCATAAAGTTTATTTCATTAATTCCATTCAAAAAGTGAAACTTGTATATTATATACATTCATCAAACACAGACTTCAAATGTGTATTTCTTTTAATTTTGATGATTATAACTGACAACTAACGAAAATCCCAAATACTGTATCTCAGAAAATTAGAATATAACGTAAGACCAATACAAAGAAAGGATTTTTTTTTAAAATCTTGGCCAATTAAAAAGTATAAAAATGAAAAGTATGAGCATGTACAGCACTGAGTATTTAGTTGGGTCTCCTTTTGGCTGAATTACTGCAGCAATGTGGCGTGGCATGGAGTCGATCAGTCTGTGGCACTGCTCAGGTGTTATGAGAGCCCAGGGTGCTCTGATAGTGGCCTTCAGCTTTTCTGCATTCTTGGGTCTGGCATATCGCATATCGCAGAGTTTGCTGGCCAATTAAAAACAGGGATACCATGGTCCTTAAACCATGCTAGCTTTGGCACTGTGTGCAGGTGCAAAGTCCTGTTGGAAAATGAAATCTGCATCTCCATTAGGGCTGTCAAAATTGCTCAGAAATGACGTTCGAATATTCCCTCTAAAAAAAAACACGAATATTTGAACTATTCGAGCATCTGGTTGCGCATGTTGTCAATGACAAGGACAAAATAATACAAAGAGACATAACAACTTGTATAGGTTGTCTTTTTAAGTTTAAACATATTTGACAACGTACTACCTACACAAAAACAAGGAAATCAACTAATGTCCAAGACTGCAGACCTCACGCTCTCTCACGTTCTCTGCGCATAACGGTTTAAATGAAGTTTTGTGCAAGCAATTTAAGGGTCGTGACTGTTGTCCCAAATATAGCAGGCTTCATTCAGTGATTGAAACATATTTTATTAATATTAATTGAAGTTTTATAGCATATAGAATTGACATTGAATGCTCCGAGCGAGCTGTGCTGTGGTAAACATGGAACTTTTCCTCAACATGAAACGATAAATAATCAAACCTCGGATCCATTGCTTGACAGAACTCCCTGAAGCCTGCCCCATCCGCGATACTGATCGGTCTCATGTCCTTACAAATGAGCAAAATTATTTTATCCGTAATGGCCTCTTGTCGTGTTGTAGACAAAGAGTTTGTGGCAGGCGATGCAAATTTAACGTTAAGTGTCAAGACGTGACTGTTTAGCTGGAGTTCCACACATTATGGCATGCTCATTTGGGTGCACATTTTTGAGATGTGACCTCATGTTGCTAGTGGTCGAATGGTATCCTGACTGTATCTTAAATAGCTTGCATACAACTTTATCTCGCGGGTCAATAATTTTACCTCATTTTCTCTGCTGCGGTCGAGTTGGGCTCTGCACTTGCTGGCATCTTAAATGAAGACGCGCCAACTTTCAGAAGTGATGCTGTGCCAGAGAGTGTGACTCCAGTGACCTGTCCCTGAACCCTCAGGCGGGCTAGCGCACCCACTCAAATAACAGACAGCCACACCTCTATTACCACGGGCGTTTTTTTCCAAATTTTTTTTTTTATTCAAATATTAATTTTCACCTTCGAAATAAATTTTTTTTTTTTTCTACTATTTGAATACATATTCGAATTTATAATATTCGTTGACAGCCCTAATCTCCATGAAGTTGGTCAACAGCAGGAAGCATGAAATGCTCTAAAGCTTCCTGGTATATGGCTTTGTTGACCTTGGACCTCAGAAAACACAGTGGACCAACATCAGCAGATGACGTGGCACCCCAAACCATCACTGACTGTGGAAACTTTACACTGGACCTCAAGAAACGTGGATTGTGTGCCTCTCCTCTCTTCCTCCAGACTCTGGGACCCTGATATCCAAAGGAAATGCAAAATTTACTTTCATCAGAGAACATAACTTTGGACTACTTAGCAGCAGTCCAGTCCTTTTTTAAGCGATGCGCTTCTGACTCGGTTGTTCAAGAGTGGCTTGACACTAGGAATGCGACAGCTGAAACCCATGTCTTGCATACGTCTGTGCGTAGAGGTTCTTGAAGCACTGACTCCAGCTGCAGTCCACTCTTTGTGAATCTCCCCCACATTTTTCAATGGGTTTTTGTTTCGCAATCCTCTCCAGGGTGCGGTTATCCCTATTGCTTGTACACTTTTTTTCTGCCACATCTTTTCCTTCCCTTCACCTCTCTATTAATGTGCTTGGACACAGAGCTCTGTGAACAGCCATCCTCTTTTGCAATGACCTTTTGTGTCTTGCCCTCCTTGTGCAAGGTGTCAGTGTTCGTCTTTTGGACAACTGTTAAGTCAGCAGTCTTCCCCATGATTGTGTAGGCTACAGAACTAGACTGAGAGACAATTTAAAGGCCTATGCAGGCGTTTTGAGTTAATTAGCTGATTAGAGTGTGGCACCAGGTGTCTTCAATATTGAACCTTTTCACAATATTCTAATTTTCTGAGATACTGAATTTGGGATTTTCCTTAGTTGTCAGTTATAAACCTCAAAATTGAAAGAAATAAACATTTGAAATATATCAGTCTGTGTTTAATGAATGAATGTAATATACAAGTTTCACATTTGAATGGAATTAGTGAAATAAATCAACTTTTTGATGATATTCTAATTATATGACCAGCACCTGTATTGTGAGTTCATATGTAGCATGCTATGTATCAAATCGTGACATGATTACACCCTTAATAATTACAGAGCTTCACATTTTTGCATTTAAATGGGCTCTATTTATTTTCTATTGTAACTTCCTAACTAAACTAGAATTTTATTTTATTATTATTGTAATTTTTTAAATATGTGGTACTGTAGTTATTTTGTCACAGATGCTGTGAATTGAGCTTAACTTGAATTTAACCTGGAATATAGCTTTAAGGGAATCAGGAAATGGCCATTTCTAATTGACAGTGCTGTCAAAATAGGATTATAGTAGTCCAGCGGTTACTGGATGACAGAAGATGAAATGACCTTTGGTACGGTCGCGTTCACATCTCAAATACACTGGTGTTGACATAGCTCTTTGACATCCAACTATCATTGGATATTACTGATCTCTTTCTTTCTCACTTACAAACACTCATGCAAACCTCAGTGTGTTTTCTTGGGCTGAAAAGCTGAGCATGTGAGAGGTTCTGATAAGAGACACGCCTGTGTTGTTATTGCTGCTCTTCTGCCCTCATCTCTCTGTGTCAACTCTTCCATAAGCCCACCACAGTAATACACATTGGATTTGTTTGCATGTTCAGTTCACACACAAGAAAGTACACGCACACATCAGATATGTGCATTATTTATTCAACTTAGGGTTAGGGTTATAAAGATCATCAATTGAAGCCTGTTTAATTGTGTATGCATTTTGCATTTGAACATTTTGTAATTCTGGCAGAACTGCTTTTGCTATAAATGTCCTCAAAAATATCGGCTGAATTGGCAATGCATAATAGTTCAGATACACTGTGCATTTTTTTTTTTTTTTTTTAAGCTGCAAACAAAACATAGATTGGGGTATGTTTAAAAAAAAAAAAAAAAAAAAAAAAAAATATATATATATATATATATATATATATATATATTTGTGAAATTTACTAGAAACTTCTCAGTGGAAATGGTTTCAAAATAAATCCCACACCACAACATTTTTTTGTGTGTGTATAATTGGTTTCAGACCATTTATAAACAACATTAAGTGTGTTGCCTATAAATTGTCTGTTTAAATCTGCTAAAGTATGTTAATTTGTAATATTTGCTAACGAGCAAAATCACTGTGAATTTATTATGGATTTTCAATATTTATATCCCCACCATACAGACTAAAGAAAGACCCAGCATAAAATTGACATGTTGAATTTAAAGTAATTATATATGCGGTGAGTCCTGAACGTTTAATCCTTAATATATATCTTTAATATTTAAAAGACACAGGCATGTTCTAAGCGAGGAAAAAGGTAGAAATGCTTAGCTTCCAAATCCATCTTCCAGTTCAAAATCATAATAGTATTTTTTTCTTTTGGCCTGTAGATCGAGTGTAATGACAGGTTTAGTAATAATAAAGTAGCTCATCATGATAGGTTTTATGTCTTGGTATTATTTAGGATGTGACTACTTGCTTTAATCAGATGTGGACTTTCTCTGGGAAAGCCCACCCATCCAAATGTGTTTCTGCTTTCTTTATGGTAATATCAATGCCAGAGGTGTCAATTTCATTTAGATTTTCTGATATTTTTCTCAGAAATTGTTAATATTCAGTGGGCAGTTCATATCTAAAATACAGCTTGTCCTGACATAAGCACCACTTTCCCAGTGAATGACTTCATCCACATTTGTCAAATGGCTGTTCTCAGCTTTGTCAGTCTGGCTCCAGACAAAATATTATTCCAGCCATCAAATCCATTCCTTGTCATCATCTATCATCTGTCCCTGCTGCTATTAAAAATCAGGCCAGCTCCAGTGCTACAAATTGGTTGCAATTGCCAGTGTTTCTTTGAAGCCGGTCCAAGGGCTTTGGGCTGCTTTGATCGCTTTCTTTAGGAAAGAGGAGGTGAGATGTGAACATTATTAACATTCAAGTAGATACGAATCTACTATTGACCTTACTGTGAACTTATTCAATGCATTACTCCATTTGAACATCAGCAAGGACAAGGTATGTTCATTTCAGCTTTAAAGATGTTTGGACCAGTAAGACTAGGTTTTGAGTCATGAGTTTGGAAACGGTTTTCTGAAAATGTGTGCTGCCTTAGGATGTGCTACCAGCAGCCCAAACCCTAAAAAAAGCCCCCAGCCCTAAACATAACCCTACAGCCATGTGAATAATGTACAAAGAACACATACATTATAAGTGATATGAAAAATTGTGAAAACACATATGCAAATATTTAGTTATAGTTATATTTGAACCAATAATATGGTATAATATGGTTATTATTGAATTTATAATCACAACTCTTATCTTTTGAGAACATTTCTTTAGAATTATTGCACTTTCCCCATATAGCTTTTTTTTTTAAATAACATTTTCTAATATTAATTCCAATAATTTAAAAGTGTTTTTTTTTTTTTTTTTTTTTTTTTTTTTACAATATTGCAGTACAGAGGTTGATGTGCATTTATTCAGCAACCACAACTACAAGCTTTTTTTTTTTCTTTGCTGATTGGGAAACGTAAACTGTTGTCGTATGAAAACCCCAAACATAAAAGCTTGTGGAAGCTTGTAGTCAATGCAAAATAATAAAAAATAAAAATAAATAAAAGATTTACAGACAGTATTACACACTATTATGCTTAATTACTCGAGAAGCAAAGTCGTTATCACCAATAAAATACGATTAACCATGCAGCCCATTCAGTGTGTATGTGTATAATATTTATATATATTTCATGCTTGCTGTCAGTTTATCACTCAATTATAGGTGACCACTATTGATTTAAAAAGAGTTTTAATGAGATAATCCAGTCATAATTTTTTTGGTGTCATTGGCAGATAACTTGGTTTTCTCTTTAATTACCAGAAATGCAGTCTAGGTAACCTGTTAATTTGTTTTGGAAATACAGCTATAATCGGCACCAGTTGATTTTTTGATCTCATGAAAGTTGAGTCTGGATGAAATCTACTGTCCATATCAGGGGTAGGCAGCATCGGCCCTGGAGCACCGATGTAATGAGGAGTTTAGCTCCAACCCTGAAAAAGCCTCATCTGCCTGTAGCCCTAGTAATTCAGAAGACCTTGATTAGCTCGTTCAGGAGCGTTTGATTAGGGTTGGAGCTAAACTCTAGGACAGCGGCACTCCAGGACCAATGTTTCCTACCCCTGGTCTATGTTTCATATCTGAATGTTTTGGTCAGCATTTATTATATAATATGTGACTGCAGATTGATCAGAAGGAATGTTTTAGTCATGCACATGTTGGACTTATTGTCTGTTATATGTTTTGTCTAATTCTTTATTTTTTGTTTGCTCCACAGATATTACTGACAGAAATGAACTGAAGACATTTTTTGAAACCAACTGCTCACAGATTTATTTTATCTTCTATGAAAATTTCATTACACTGGAAAGTAACTTAAAGCAAAAAGGTAAGACATGTATGTCTGCTTTCTGGAGTTTATTATGTTAAATATATATTATCTGCAGTACATATATACATACAAGGAATTAATTCTTGAAATATTTTTTATTTAGTTTACAGATAAACAAGGGGGAAAAAACAATATAAGCTGAGCTTATACAGTTATGCATTATTAATAAGACAATAAGTGTTTTAAGTTGATTCTGCTGATACTGGTGCATCTCAATCAATAAGAATGTTGTGGAAAAGTTCATTTATTTTTGTGAAACTTGTGTATTAAATAGATTCAGTACACACAGACTGAAGTAGTTAAAGTCTTTTGGTTCTTTTAATTGTGATGATTTTGGCTCCCGAACCCTTATGAGGATTGTCAAGCAAAAACGATTCAAGAATTTGAGTGAACTTCACAAGGAATGGACCGAGGCTGAGGGGCTGGGGTCAAGGCATCAAGAGCCACCACACACAGACATGTCAAGGAATTTGGCAACAGTTGTCGTATTCCTCTTATTAAGCCACTTATTAAACCACAGACAACGTCAGAGGCATCTTACCTGGGCTAAGGAGAAGAAGAACTGGACTGCTGCCCAGTGGTCCAAAGTCCTCTTTTCAGATGAGAGCAAGTTCTACATTTTTAATAGTCGAGCAACAGAAAAGGACAGCAGTTTGTAAGTGTTTTGCCTCGTTTTCTCAGTAGACTACAGTGCGGTCATCGTTGTTAGGAAACTTTGTTTCATTTACTGTGTTTTTACCATGGTAAATCCGTGCTGAAATGGTGTTTGTTCTCTACTATTACTACGTACACTCGGAGAGTACGCAGTGTACTTCGAAGGTAGGCCTATCCCAAAAATCTACGGCCTGTCCCTCTGACCTTTGCAAATGTTCCACTAATGTGGATTGTTTAAAGAAAAAAACCTCACGCAGTCCAGCTCATTGTCCAGATTACAGCATTCCTCCAGTAAAGCATGGAGGTGGTGATGTTCTGTTAAAGGGTGTTTCTCTGCAGCAGGGACTGGAACTCTGGTCAAAATACCATCAAATTCTTGAGGAAAATCTGCTGCCCTCAACCAGAAAGTTGTCAATGGGAAGAAGGTTTAACTTCCAACGTGACAATGACCCAAAGCACACAGTGAAACTGAGCACACAGAGGTTGAAGGAGAACAAGCTGAATGTCTTGCATGGTCTGTCAGAGCCCAGACTGAAACCCCACTGAGAGCAAATCTGTGGAATCACTTGAAGACTGCAGTCCACAAACGCTCACCATCAAACTGAACTGAACTTGATCAGTTCTGCAAATAAGAGCGTGCAAATATTGCAAAGTCTAGATTTGCAAAGTTAGTAGAGACAAATTCCAACAGACTGAATGAAGGCTGTAATTAAAGCAAAAGGTGGTTCAACAAAATACTGACAAGCGGGCTGATCCTTTTTCAACTCTTTCACTTGGATTCTTTTAAGTTGCACTGAATAAATCCAGCTGGATAAAACACAAACTGTGTCCGACTTCATTTCAGGCTGCAAAGCAACAAAATGTGATTCTTTTCTATACCCACTCCTAGATAACAGCATTTGATTCCAGTTCGCATTTGATCTCTATTACAAATTACATTTGTAGCACACCTCACATCTAGTAATCTAAATCATTTAATGCATCACTAATGTAGTTCATTTCAAATCAGTCACATATTGTAAAATATTAACTTTCATGCTACATTTAGGCCGGTGACACACTGGCTGCATGGCGTCTCTGCTGCGTGCCAGAAGCGTGGTGGCTGCTTTGTGTTTTCTGTGTCTTTACACACCAGAAGCGTGCCCGATGCGGCGCTGGTGCGCTGCTGCTGCTGTAGGTGACATAGAGGGAGGCCGCCGAAAAAACAGGCTCTTGTCTTCATGACAACAATATAATTATTATTTTTTTTTTTACACACCTACTGATAGGACACAGTCAACAGTATTGACAGCAAAATAGAGTATGTTTGACAGGTGCAATATTTGAAAATCTATAATAATTTTTTTTTTTTTTTATTACATTTATATCTGAATTTATGCCAACCTATAGACTTTCAAATATCAAAAAGTCATGAATTAATATGTATTTGTGTACAAAATGACATATAAACATATTTTCCTAGTATATTTTGCCTTGAAACGCTTCCGACACGCGCGTGAGTCATGTGAAAAATAGGCGTCGGTTCTATTTCTAGCATGCGCGCGTTTTCTCACGCAGGCAGTCTGCATAATCTAACCTGTTAACATGGGAGCCGAATTAAAAACAGACACGCCACGCAGCTGAGACGCTTGCGCCACGCATCCAGTGTGTCGCCGGCCTTAGAATGTAGCTTGCTTAGAAAGGTAGCTGACAAAGGTTTTGGAAAAGGCTTTTGAATGATGCAAAAAAAAAAAAAAAACTGATTCAAGCCTTCAGTTCCTCAGTTTGATGTAACAGCCCTGCCTTGCTGTTGCCTGCATGCCCCACCTCATGTGAAGTTAATGAGGCTTTTGTTTCTGTTGAGTCACATCACTGACCAAAGGGGTTTTCCTGCGCTGTGTTCAGTGAAGGTCATCTGTCCTTCATGCTACAGCTCAAGTCTGCAGTAGAAGTGTATTTTATTTTATTTTTTTTGTCAAACTCACACCTTGTCATTTCTCAGCATATCAAGACAATGATTGTATTATTCAGCTGAGCAATTTTTAACTGAGTAACTTAAAGACCAGGAATTAAAATGCTGGAACACAGAATTGCAGGACTGACATGCATCAGTGCACTGCAGAGCATAAGATGGAATATCATTCTGAAGAAAACCTGTGATGCTGCATAGAGCAAACTCCTATACCTAAGCATTAAGCATGAAAAGGCAACTTGCCTGCAGACATTAATGATGTGAGGATTATCTCAGACAGTTTGTCATTGAGTCAAAAATATTAATAGTGCATGATAAGTTTAGTATATATATATATATATATAAAAAGAAGTCGTGGCCTAATGGTTAGAGGGTTGGACTCCCAATCAAAGGGTTGTGAGATCTAGTCTCGGGCCGGACGGAATTGTGGGTGGGGGGAGTGCATGTACAGTTCTCTCTCCACCTTCAATACCACGACTTAGGTGCCCTTGAGCAAGGCATCAAACCCCCAACTGCTCCCCGGGCGCCGCAGCATAAATGGCTGCCCACTGCTCCGGGTGTGTGTTCACAGTGTGTGTGTGTGTTCACTGCTCTGTGTGTGTGCATTTCGGATGGGTTAAATGCAGAGCACAAATTCTGAGTATGGGTCACCATACTTGGCTGAATGTCACTTCACATATATATATATATGTATATATGTATATGTATATGTATATATGTATATGTATATATATATATATATATATATGTATTTTATAGAGAGTTACAGAACATTTACTTTTACATTTACACGCTTTTGATTAGTTCATTATGATGTTTAATCATTTGGGAATATAGGATGCAAATTTGTAAAGTTTTGCAAGCATAAATTTCCCTCAATCTCACTCGATATGACGGGCGATACATTTTCAATAGGAGTACAATCCAAAATTCAGATGTTGTTGCACATGCAGATTTAGATCGGGCATTGTCTTGATCTTATAGCCATGGACTTTCCACACAAGATGTTATCTTGACGGCAGTATATATCTCTGGACAATCCCAATATGTGCCTCCGCCTCACACATATTCCAGTCACACATGCTGTTTGCACTGATAAACCCCCATACCATGACAGACATTTGTTTTTGCACTTGATGCTGATGTCTTGATGCTGGATGCTCCCTTTTGTCTTTGCCATTAAACATTTTATGTTTGTTATTTTCCCCAAACAAGTTGAAATCTGTTCACAGCAGACATTTCCGTCTTTTGGACAATCTGAGATGAATTCAGACCCAGAGAACTTGCAGGCATCTCTGCCTGTAATTGATGTATAGTGTGACTAGAGATTGAATTTGCATTTCTTGATGCAGCGGCAGACTGCGTTAAGCAGCAATGGTTTACCAAAGTACTCCTGAGCCCATGTGGCTATATTTAGCACCGCAGCATGAAGTTTACTCATGCAGTGAAAGGTCACACACAGGTTTCCTGCCTTGCTCTACACAGACTGAGATTTCTCTGAATCTTTTAACATTATTGTGCATGGCATTGCAATTTTGCATTGATAAATGTGATTTTTGATTTGGCGTTTTTATAATGAAATTTTGCTTAAATTAATGAGCCATGATCCAGTTTTCTTTGCAAAGACTGAGATACTAGTTGTATACCCAAACATGATCACCTCACCTATTAACAGTTCACCAGCCTACTTTGAATCATTTCAAAACTGTTTAACACGATTATTCTATAATCTTTTCACTTTTATAATGCCTCTGTGCCAACTTTTTTGGAGTGTGTTGCAGCCATCAAAATCCTTTTTTTTTTATATTTACAAAATACATTTGGTCAGTTAAACATTGTAAATGTAAATTTATTTGTACTTCTGTCAGTTAAATAAACATTAAAGAGAAATAGTACATCACAGATTCTTGATTATATAGCATTTCACAAAACATCACAGAATTTCTAGAATTGGGGTTAAAGAACAAATGAGACATAGGTGCCTTTTAATTAATTATTGTCATGAACTCATGTTATATATGTGTGTGTGTGTATATAGGGCTGGTAAGCTATTAAATTTTTTATATAATTAATTACATGTGGTGATTAATTATTTGCATCTAATTTGGAGAAATTACTTCCAAAAGATAACGTCATTGTGTAAAGCATCAAAAAGGCATTACAAAAATTAGGTTCAGCAAGAAATATTTTGTTTGATAAAATGTATTACATATAGCCTACCTTAAATGAGTAAATGATGACAGGATTGTCATTTTTGGTTGGGTGAACGATAACTTTAATAATTTATTTTCTTAATGTTATTATTATTACTATGAAAATATGAAATTATTTAAAGAAATGATGCTCTAAATAATAAACGAAAATGCCAGTAGGTGGTAACTGTCTTGATGACTTGAAGTCATCGAGTCATTTATTAATTCAATTCGTTGAAATGGCTTATTCATTCAGGAGTGAAGTATATATATATATACACACACACTCACACACAGTCAATAAGTCAAGAAATCTGTAAATATAATTAAAAGATGAAAATGAGACAAAACTACAGAATGTCACATTTTATTATTGAGTGATTCAACACAAAGATGTTTTAGCAGCTAATGAGATCAGCACTTTCAGAGTTTCATCTCCCATCTGATGTGAGCAGAAGTATTGGAACAGGGGTACCCCTCTCTCTCACCTTTTTGGACTCAGCTCTCACATGACCTATCATATTTGTTGGATACTGAGATATGTTTGACTCCAAGCCATTTTTTCATGAATGACTTTTGGGACCTCATCTTGTCTGTCTTACAAAGTTGTTTACTGTTAGCTGCTCTCACAGCAGCAAAACAATTGCTACTCAACCATTGGAATGCTCCTCACACAATGGACAGACAAACCTGGAGTGTGTATTTGTTGGACATTATCTCGATGGAACTCGTAAATTCTCATATACATGGATCTAATATGAAAACTAAAATTTGGCATTCAGCTTTTAATGTTGTGTCAGCATTTCTAAAATCTTTGTAAAAAATTATTTTATTGTTATCATTTGTATTATTATTTTTATTTATTCATTTTATAATTTTTTAAAAGTTGGGGTGGGTTCTAAATTTGCACAGTTATTATTTGTTTTATATTACTATTTCCAGAAGAAAATTCAATAAACGGTTGTAAAAAAAAGAAGAAAAAAAAGAATCTTACACCATTTCTCTTTGGGTCAATCGATAAGTTCCTTGGTGAATTTGAACTGATTCTGCACAAGGTGCTTTATGAGGGCTTCTTGCTGACAGCTTAGCTTCGAACAAATGTCTTCTGACTGTAACAGTTCTTACAGTGCTTTCTGGAGGTGATGACAGGCTGGATCTTTGCCATTCTGACTATTCTTTGATCCATTTTAACAGTAGTTGCTTGTTTTCTTTCATGTGATTTTTGTTTTTGTTGACTTTTTAAAAAACTTGACATCATTTTAATTGAACATTTCCCTTCTCCAGTTAACTTTTCAATCAAATTACGTTTTTCCTCTGAACAATGTTTGGAATGGCTAAATTTTACTTTACAATTTAGAAGTAAATATCAGTGTGTGAAATATTTATTCCTTCCTTTCATCCTTCTGGGAAAGTCGTGGCCTAGTGGTTAGAGAGTTTGACACTTAACCCTAGGGTTGTGGGTTCAAATCTCGGGCTGACAATAACACGACCTAGGTATCACTATCACTACTGTGTGTGCACTCTGGATGGGTTAAATGCAGAGCTCGAATTCTGAGTATGGGTCATCATACTTTGCTGAATGTCACTTTCACTTTCCTCTTTAATAAAGGATAATTCATGAAAACGTTTTTTTTTTTTTTTTTTTTTCGCAGAATAAATGAAAGCTGTAATTAAACTCCACAATGGTATTGTTTTTAACACACCCCTTTCAATCTATTAGTCAGTTACTCCGAACAAACAGCATACATGTCATACCAGTTTGGGCTGTTGTTTTTCTATTACACCAGTACATCCACAAGTAAAATTTTGCAATGCAGAAATATTACTACTGCTAATAACAGTGGTTCATTAGGTTACTGATGTTGTACTGTTATTTTTTTTTAACACAACTGTAATTTACTTGTTAGTCTTGAATGTGTAACACTTGTTGTGGATGCACTCTTTATATAGCATCACGCTAAAAAAAAAAACACAGGCAACTAAAGCACAAAGAATTCTTTTACTACAGTCTTCTCATTCTAATGTTATGTTTACGACAGCTTGGCACTCCAACTCATGCACTTAACCCTTGTCCAGAATTAACCGGCTTTCCATGTTTTCACTGTTATATGGTATTTAAGTACTCCTGCTCATTCCTGATTCATTGAAGATTATTAAATATTGACAACATATTCCAGCTTTCCACTGTAGCAACTAGAGGTGCGCGATAAATATCGTCCGATAATTAATGCGCATCTCGTCAGTAAAGCCGGTTCTCTAATCAGCGGTAAATTCCATCAGGTGCGTGATTTCACATAGAGCAGCTGTTACTACACAGAGCCGTTGTTAACTGACTAGCTGCGCTAATAAATGCTGATAGTGAACGAGGATTTGCGCAGCTAGTCGGTTAACAACGGCTCTGTGAAGTAACGAGATACACATTAATTATTGGATGATATTTATTGCGCAGCCCTAGTAGAAATAGATACAGTAATCACAGCAAATGCAACAAACCTGAGCCAATGACCATAATAAAGGGTGAAATGTAAAATGACACAATAATTATTTCTATTGCTTTTCTTACAGGGAACAAATCTCAACGGGAGGAGCTGGACTCCATCCTCTTTATTTTTGAAGTAAGACTTTTCTACTTGTAGTCATTAGTGTTTTGTGTTGTTTGTTGCTGGCAAGTTGTTAAACAGCTGAACTGTAGGTATATCTGTGGATCTGCTCATGTCTGCTTTACTTTGAGTTGATGTTTTTATTTGTCCTGCTCTGCCCAGAGCAGGTTTTTCCACTCTCTCTCCTGCTTTTCCTGGAGGTGCCGTCCTCCCTGTGTCTTTTTCTGCCTGGCTGAAAAGTAGACACCAGTTTGCAATACAAATAGGCAGGCAGGCCATTCTCTGGTTTCATTTGCTCAGTTTTTTCTTTTTTAGGAAAAATGCTGCCTTGGTGTGAGAAGAGAGTTTGTTTCATAAATAGAAGTTGACTTGAAAGGTCACACTGGTGAAATGGCTCTTATATGTTTAATTAGAATTCATTTGAGTTTATTAATTATATTACGAGTGGAAAAAGCTGAAGTCCCAACAATTTAATATGCCTACTTTTTAAGATATTAATCTCTGTTAATGTTTATAATATTGGCGTTATACATGCATTAATATTGCCTGTAGGTCAATAAATACTGTTGGATGATACATTGTGTAGGGGTGTGCACAAATGGTCGATTATGACTTTTTTTTTTTTTTTTTTTTTGATTATTTGAAAAATAAAAAAGACTATTCAAAATACTACATGTTGCTTTGCTGGCCGCAAATGCAGGGAATCCATGATAAAGCCTAAGCACACAAGCTAAAAGTCAGTTATAACAAACACTGGGTGGCGCCAAGTCGTGTGTTAACAAGTCGATTGTAGGCTATATGATCACAGAATGTTGTCATCTGCCTCGCAAAGTTTGGAATTATTTTGATCTTACAAAATTAAATACCTTTTGATCAAATAAATCAGTGAAACTGAGTTCTCATAATATCACCACCACAATGAGAATCATATGAAATCCAAACAGCAGTGGACTGAGGAAAGACAGCTGTCCATCACTGCATTCACGACTGCAAGTTTGCACAGCTGAAGCCCAAGTGAGCGGAGAAGACCGCAGATCTGATCTGTAGGCAGAGTGCTTTAAGAACAAAAAACACAACGCTCTGTAAGAAACTTAGCTCACCGCTATCTTTGTGACTCTATATCGTCTGTGTCAGCGTGCATTCTTATTAGTGGTTAAACGGATCATAGTTGATACGGTTCGGCATGCATGTGATCCACAAATTAATTGTAACAATTAACCATAATAGTTTTAAACCATACATTTTTTTTTTCATATTTAAAAAAGTAAGCAAATTTAAACAATTCAAGAGAGAAAAGGCGAAAAGGGATTTTGATTCATTACTTGGGTTGGGCGATGTCTACAAATTTGGCATTGGATGAAGTCTACAGTGAAACATCGCAATGGACGGTGACATCGGCGGTGGTGAGCGAGGGGTGGGGTGTGTGTTTCCATATCGTGAATCCTTATAAGGGAAAACAACTAACGATTGCTAACACCGTGTTTACACCAGATGCGAGCGGCACGGTGCGACGTGACAAAATGCTGTAGAACCACTGATGTATAATATTGATTCATATATAGATCAGTCAATATAGCTCCGTATAACAGTGATGCCGTCTACACTAAATGCGGTGTGGCACGGCGTGACACCACAGATCCCTGACAGTAAATTGCTGCGGTGTTCTATTTATGGCGTTTCAAATGATTTTTTAACGGTCGTTTTGAACTGGGGGCCGACTCGCCACACATGGTATTGAGCTTTTAAAGGAAATAAAGATTTGAAATTTATTGTGATAATCCTCTATATTGTTATAAGGAATATTCAAATTTAAATATTCAGTTGAAAAATCCACTAGAAAGATTATATTGGCATCACTGACATACTTATTTCATTACTGTGATTTGGGACAAGCAAATTCTAATCACACATATTATTTGGGATGGATAGTTAACTTAAACACGGGCTGGTGTGATGGTGAAAAAAAAAAGGTCCACCTACTTCAGAGTCAAAGCAAATTGTGCATGGAACTCTTCCCTCCTGCATGAAGGTGTTTTTTAAAAAAAAAAAAAACAGTTGTACCAGTCATGCTGATTTTAGATGGAAATGTTCTGATGATTCCCGAGCTCATGCTTGAACTATAATTGCTAAACCTGGAAAAAATAAAAAATAAATAAACAAACATAAACCTAACTTGAAAAATAAAACACACACACACACACACACATATATATAACATGACCTATTTAGATAAAAACAAATATGGCCTGTGTATAATATGACCTATATAGATAAAAACAGAAATGTCGGCTACCAAAAATAGAGCTATGAAATATTTAATCATGGCTGTCTTATGAAGATTTTTTTCTTGACAGCAAATGAGAATAATGGACTTTGTGCTCATTGAACTCATCTCATTAATCTTTCACATTGACATCAGCGTGCTGCGGCTACGTGGCGAAGCGCCTGCGTACAGCAACAGCAGGAGAGGAACCATTAGTAGTCTCATGCTGTGGCATCACCACACTGTTAATGCAGCATGAAATCATCACAACATCATCTTACACAGGCCCTGCTCCACCCGCACACCCTCATTCCTCCCTCGTCTTGTGTCATAGCCTGTCCTGTCATGGCTGCTGTTTTGTTTTGACCGCGCTGGAAGGTATTATGGCAAACACCTCCATGTGGTGGGTGTCTGACCCCCTTTTTATGGGTCGGCAGAGGAGAGATGATCGCTCAGGCTGCTGTAAGGCAGGGGGTGTTGGGCTGGTATCGTTCTCGTTCTCCTCCTCCCTTTCCTCCTCTGTGCCTCTCTTTGTGTCTGGCACCATCGAGACATCTACCACAGTTGTGGATTATGGCTGCATTCTCCTGTGTGTGAATATTTAGTGAATACACTTTCAAAGCACGCACACATGTTTGTGTCTTGTTAATATATAATCTGAAGATCATGTTTCATGACATGGTGTCCAGGTTTATTATCATTAACAGAAACTAAATCCATAAAACACATTTTCGTTACTTGAAACTTTATAAACATTAACTGAATTAAAATAAAACATATGTATAACATTTAACATTTTTTGTTGAACTTAGTCAATGTATTTTAACTTGCACAGAGCATGTTGGAAGATACTGGCCACTGCACAGCTATCGCTCTCTTAGTAAAGCAACATTTAGCCACCTACAACCTAAACAAGTACTAAAATAATTGACAAATGTCAATTATTACTAAACATTAAACATTAACAGGTCTTTCCCTTTACTCAAAAAACATAAAATACAACTTGATTTCAACATTTATTCTCACGGTCCAGCCCTATGCAAATCATGCTGGGAAATTACAATCCACCACACAGTAAGCCCCTCACGGACGACTGGTGCGCATAAATAAAAAGCAAACATAAAATAATGGCCCAGGCCTGGTCCTCTCTCGTCCTTCACTATCGTCGCTCCAGTTTTATATCCTTCCATCTCCTCTGTCGGATTTCCCAATCACTCCACCGGCCTCACTCGTTCCCACATCTCTCGGCCCCGCCCCACTCGTCACAATAATTTAAAGAAGAAACCAATCAGATGTATAGTTAACATTTGAGGCTTAATACTATTGAAAAGCACTAAAAGTTTTCCAGTTAGTGTGTTTTCAGCTTGTTAATTTTCATATACATACATCAACCTCTTTCAATGTAAATTGTTATATTCATAATTAATAATCGCATTTACAATTTCAAGGGAATAATCAATAATTATGATTTTTGTCATAATCGTGCAGCCCTGCCTGATAACAGTGTGTCTAGCAGTTGAGAATACTACAGTAGCTTGGCTACCTCCAGAAAAGTTAGTACGTCTATGCCAGCACACCTTTAACCAAAGTGCAAACCAAGACATTTTGGTGGCAACTTTTTTTTGTTTCTGTTGCTCTTTACTGTGGGTCACACACCCTTAGTCACACAAATCACAGCTCTATATTGAAAATATCGTTTGAATCTGAATTCAGTTTGGACAGACAAATAACTTGATGCTAACAACTTAATGCGTTGAGCCTGTATAGAGCGTGTTTTTGCTGTTATTCCATATGCAGTGAAATTAGGGCATGGCTGCATTTCATCTGGCTTTGTCATGCATTGCAGCGCTGCACAATAAACAGATCAACTTTCAACTTTTCCTTCTGGACTCAATACAAGCACTACAGTCTGTAGTAAACTCGAGCATTCTGTTGTCTGCAGCGCACACTGATCCTGCTCATGAAGCTCCTTGGATGATGAATGAGAGCACTGTTATCACCCTTGATAGTCATTAGCTTAAGGCAGTTCCTTTGGCATCCAGATGGGCACATAATGGCGGCTTCCTCTCCGCCTGCAGCTCACTGTGAGCTGCCCACAGACCCATCTCCCGCTCGCAGGTGCCACACACACACAGACACACACACACACACACACAAAGAGCCTCTTATGGTAGGAGGAAGATGGTTGGCACAAACAAGACATATTTGCATTTGTTCTTAAAGTGGTCCTGCCCAAATGTTTCTCTTAAGAGCCAAATGAAATCTGAGATCTTTGTCTAGATTCAGATTGGCACAAAGTGTAAGGTAATGAGAAAAGAAAGACTTCCGTGGAACACAGAAGGAGATATTAAGCATAATGAATGATTGCATCAAATTCTAAGACAGTGGTCACCATCCTTTTTAAGCCCGAGATAGCTGACCTCTGCCTTTATGAAAGTCAAGATTTACATATTAAAGAACTGATAGAAAAAGACATCTCAGATTACACTTCAAATTTGTGGCCTTTTATTCTGTATTTTAATTAGTGATGCACAGATCATGATTTTTCATGGCTGATTCAGATTTCGATCTTTTTGTTGCTGTTTTTGTTTTGTATTTTGATTCTGTCGTTCTGTCAGTGTTTATATTTTGTTAAATATTTATTTGTTTGTGAAAAATACTTTAGTATAGTATTGTATGTTTATTTTACACATTTATTTTTTAATCCATGGTCAAATGATTTAACATTACTTAAATATGAATTAAAATAAAATATTAATTATATCGACTATCGACCCCCCTGCTTTCCAAGATATTGGCATCGGCTGTCAAAAAAAACAAAAACAATATTGGTGTACCCCTAAACTGAATAACGCATTTCTGCGGACAAAATGCATCTACAAATACTGGAGGAAACAGAATGAGCTCCTGCAGGAAAAGTACATGATCCAAGCGGCTCAAAACATGATAAATCTTCATTTTTTTTAAGCTTCAAGCTGATGCATTAGCGTAATGGCTTTCCTGTCGGGCTCTTTTACAGATACGTGTGTGCATCCTATGCAAGCAAGCATGTGGGCTGTTATCAAATGCAAAGGAAGCCATTTTTGTTATTATGTGAATAAATACTATATAGTTGTTTCAGTTTGTTATTTGTCCAAAAATTACAATAACATTTTTAGAATTTCATTTTTCGACAGAATATCCTAACAAAATGGAGGGAATTTAAAATAAGACACTTTGTTTCATATAAAAAAAAAAAAAAAAAAATTAAATAACAAAGCTTATTGTAATGTATTGGATGGGAGATGCACTACAATGTTCTGTTCATTATCTGACAGGCTAGACTAATCAGTTCTTTGGATTTATGACTCGATTTCGTTTCATAAAAATGAGAATCGATTAAAATCAAGAAATCAATATTTTTTAGCCAACTCTAGTGCTTGTTTAAATAGGACTTTCAGATATAGGGGAAAAATAGGGATTTCCCAAAACCATTAGAGGCATAAGTAGATCTTAAGAATCCATTTCCACCACTGGTCTCCGTGATCAGCTTTGGCTCACTATGCATTTGGGAAACATAGCCCAGATCAATGCTTATTAGATGACAGTGAAACAATCTGGACTTATTTCATAATAAACAAATTGCACAACTTCTCAAAATGTTGACGTCAGTAAGATTTATAAAGGAAATTAGTACTTTTAATCAACTAGGATGCATTAAATTGATAAAAAATGCAGTTATTTTGAACTTCATTCATCACATTCTGAACAAATTGATCACAGTTTCCACACAAATATTAAGCAGCACAACTGTTTTCAACAGTGATAATACTCAGAAATGTTTCTTGAGCAGCAGATTATATTAGAATGATTTCTGAAGGATCATGTGACACTGAAGACTGGAGTAATGATGCTGAAAATACAGCTTTGATCACAGACGCGTTTTAAATTACATTTTAAAATGGCCTTGGTAAGCATGGTTAGAAATCATGACTAGAGATACGTTACAAAATATTACTGACCCCAATCTTTTGAACAGTATAGTGTACATTTATTTAAACTGTTTTTTAAAAGTCCAAATGGTTTGTGTTATGTTCTGTAATTGTTGTTAATAAATCTGTCAGATTTCTTTATTTTTTTATTTATTTTTTTCACCCTTTTTAATGGTACAACAGTCTGGCAGTCTTTTACAAATATTAACCAGGAACATTATTTTAAACATAATATTTGTAGCAAAACCCATGGTAATTATTATAATACGTTTTAGCACTTATGTAACTTATGTGGTTATTTTTCATGAGGTATCTCAAAGGCACACCTTTGTACCTATATCTACCCTTAAAATGTGTGTACTTGTGTGGTACTTTTAGGGGTAGAGGAGGTGCATCTTTGAGGTTATTGCCTAAATTAAAATTTTAGTACATTTTATGTCTGAAAAAAAAAAAAATACTGAAGTTTTAGTGAGTATAATAACTGATTTTATTATTTTAATCATTTAAAAGATCTGTTTAGTTTAGAGGTATCGGTACTACTTCTGGTTTTCTATGTCAGTGCGGTTTGACTTGTTTATTCACAGAAATATCTGTGCAGAATTTGTTTCTCAAAAGATCTTGCTGCAACCTTATTCAGGGCGTCTGCGAGGTCTTAAAAAGGTCTTAAAAACGTATTAAAAAGTCTTAAATGCCATTTTCCAAGGCATTATGTTTTGTAACATCTTTTGATTGTGTTATTATTTGTCTGAATTGTGGGGTTCTGTGCCTTTATTTATAGATGTCATGTGTTACAGCACTCATTGACTGACTGCATTGCTGCGTGATAGCGCGGGACTTGTTACTTGATCCCGCTTTGCTGAAAATCTGACCATTACCGCTTGATCCCATCCGTTCCCGTGATGTTTTCGCGATTACGTGTGCACTGTGTAAGGGAGCACATCTTACAATATAATATATTTATCAATGAGCTTAAAATCTGTTCAGGAGCAAATTCTCCAACATATTGTCAGTGATCTCTCCTTACTCTCGACCCATGTTCAGTCAAATCTGACTCCTGCATCTTATGTTGGATGCACCTTGTTTTTTTTCACAGAATTATGCTGCTTTTACACTGTTGCCATATTGAAATATTGCATAAATTACTTTTGACTGAAATGCATTCACAGAATTTTGCATTCTACCTGTAATAAAACTGTGCTAAATGTTTTGTGAAGAAGGGCCACTAGTAGGAAGCCTTTGAGCTGTGTTTATGGTAAAGTGTGCATAACAGTGACTGTAAAATATGTATTTTAGGGATGGAAATGACCTATTTTGATAGTCGGAACGTGGTCATGCTCAGTTAACGATGTAACAGTTGTGATCATTATTTTACCTTCCATTATCATTCAGACTTGATCAGGTGTTGTGCTGACAATCTGTCTCAAGTCTGCATCGAACCAGTCACTCTGTAATCACAGATAAACTGTCTGATCAGTCAGGTGTTTGTCATGAGATGTGTTCTACATAACAGCTATAAGTTATAAGAGTTAAGTTACAAATACATATTTTGAATACACTGTTTGAACTCATTGTCCATTAGTTCGGAGAGCTTTATTTTCCCTCTTCAAGTCTTGTCAGTTGTTTTGTTTGTTTCCCTAATTCTTGTTTCTTGGGTTGCACTGGGTCAGTTACTCAGTTAATTTTCTTGTGCTTTGTTCCCAGACTTCTGAATTATGTTAGACTGATAAGGAGTTATCACAGATTAAGACTGTTTAGTTGTGATATCTTACAAACAGTGTATAGTAAATGTAAGTTAAAGGTTCGCCATTGTAACCGGTTGAAACTTGTTGGAGTTTTGCCAGTGAGCAATCCATTTGTACTCATGCATGGGCTATTCTCCAATGTCCATCAGTGATCTCAATTTAGGCCCATTAGGATTTAACAGTATGCAAATGGACCGTAAAGGTCATAAATAAGAGAACAAGGATATATAACTCTACTTCTGTTTCTCATCACTCAATTCCCCATTGCTTATCAATCTATATGACCTTTACCCTCTTTTGTTGGATTTTGATATTTTGATATTTTGCTTTGTGCTGTTTGGTGATGGCTCAAGATTTGAACAGCTTTGAGTGCCTTGCACTTTTATGAAAATGTGTTACTACATAATTAAAATATTTTGAGGACATGCATTTTAATAAGATTAATGTGGTTGTGAATGTCAGCCAGCTCATGAATATTAATTAGTTTATGGACAATTATTTGAATGTGATCTTTATTTCTGTTTGGATACATTGTCTGCGTGATCTGCTGATCTGAACATTATATTTGGATTGTGAAACCTAAGTCATGATTATAAGTGGAAGTGGATAAATTCACGGATCAGCAATCAAAAGCCAAGTACAACTTATGGATACCGGGGTCAGAAATTACTTTTTCCATTAAGCAGCAATTAGCCTCCTGGAAGTGATTTACCTTAACTGCCCGTAAGAGCAGTTTTTTGTTGTTGTTATTAATTTCTTGAGGAAAATCTGCTGCCCTATGCCAGAAAGTTGTCAATGGGAAATATTTTTTTTATTTCCAACATGACAATGACCCAAAGTACAGCAAAACAAGAAAAAGCTGAATGTCTTGCATGGCCTGTCAGAGCCAAGACTGAAACCCCACTTTAGGTTGGGTCAACAATAACTTTAATAATTTATTTTATTATCATTACTATGAAAATTTGAAATTATTTATTTAATGAAATGATACTCTAAATAATAAACTAATATTTCCAGTAGGTGGTAAATGTCTTAATGATCAAGTCATCGAGTCATTTATTCATTCATTTGATTCGTTCAAATGGCTGATTCATTCAGGAGTGAAGTAAAGGGTTATTCATGAATGGTTCATTGAATCATTAGGATTGTTCGACTTGAAGCGGGTCATCACCATCAGAACGATCGGTGTGTGACATCATCATCACCATCAGACCGATCGGTGTGTGACATCATCATCAGCATCAGACCGATCCGTGTGTGACATCATCATCAGCATCAGACCGATCCGTGTGTGACATCATCATCAGCATCAGACCGATCCGTGTGTGACATCATCTTCACCATCAGACCGATCCGTTTGTGACATCATCATTACCATCAGACCGATCCGTGTGTGACATCATCATTACCATCAGACCGATCCGTGTGTGACATCATCTTCACCATCAGACCGATCCGTGTGTGACATCATCATTACCATCAGACCGATCCGTGTGTGACATCATCATTACCATCAGACCGATTCGTGTGTGACATCATCATTACCATCAGACCGATCCGTGTGTGACATCATCTTCACCATCAGACCGATCCGTGTGTGACATCATCATTACCATCAGACCGATCGGTGTGTGACATCATCATCACCATCAGACCGATCCGTGTGTGACATCATCATCAGCATCAGACCGATCCGTGTGTGACATCATCATCAGCATCAGACCGATCCGTGTGTGACATCATCATTACCATCAGACCGATCCGTGTGTGACATCATCATTACCATCAGACCGATCCGTGTGTGACATCATCATTACCATCAGACCGATCCTTGTGTGACATCATCATTACCATCAGACCGATCCGTGTGTGACATCATCATCAGCATCAGACCGATCCATGTGTGACATCATCATCATCATCAGACCGATCCATGTGTGACATCATCTTCACCATCAGACCGATCCGTGTGTGACATCATCATTACAATCAGACCGATCCTTGTGTGACATCATCATTAACCATCAGACCGATCCGTGTGTGACATCATCTTCACCATCAGACCAATCCGTGTGTGACATCATCATTACCATCAGACCGATCCGTGTGTGACATCATCATCAGCATCAGACCGATCCGTGTGTGACATCATCATTACCATCAGACCGATCCGTGTGTGACATCATCATCAGCATCAGACCGATCCTTGTGTGACATCATCATTACCATCAGACCGATCCGTGTGTGACATCATCTTCACCATCAGACCTATCCGTGTGTGACATCATCATTACCATCAGACCGATCCGTGTGTGACATCATCATTACCATCAGACCGATCCGTGGCTAATGGTTCAACTCGCCAAATGGTTCACCAAATTCGTTCAAAATCTGGATTAAAATTTTTTATTAATATTAACTTCTTAATGAACTGTTTTATAAGTATCATTTTTGCACTCCTGTGATATTAAACTTAGCTTACTTTTCGTGTTAGATTTCTTAAAAATGTGATGTAAATACGAGACAAAATTTCAAACGGGCATTTTGCTCCATATCCTGAATTTTAGGGATATTCTCTAATCTCCATCATGAAGTAAGTTGTTGCTCTGCCTCATAGAAACTGTTGTGTTGCCATATTTTTTTTTTTGGAACCCATGATACTTTTTTTTAAGATTATTTGATGAATAAAAGGTTAAAAAGAAGAGCATTTATTTAAAATAGAAATCCTTTTTTAATAATATACACAACCATTCAAAAGGTTTGGGGTCAGTAAATAATAAATATTATTATTATTTTTTTATTATTTTAAGATTTTTTTGAAAGAAACTTGTATCCAGCAAGCATGTGTAAAATTGTTAAGAAGTGAGCAAAAATGTATATTGTTAGAAAATATTTATATTTTGAAAAAACATGCTGTTCTTTTCAACTTTTTATTTATCAAAGAATCCTGAAAAAAGTATGGCAGTTTTCCAAAAAAATATTTGGCAGCATAACTGTTGCTAACATTGATAATTCTAATAATAAATCAGCATACAAGAATGATTTCTTAAGGATCATGTGACACTTTAAACTGGAGTAATGGCTGATGGAAATTCAGCTTTGCATCACAGAAATGAATTGTATTTTAAAGGATATTACAATAGAAACCATTATTTTATGTTTTATTAACATTTTGCAAGATTAGTTTTTTTTTTTTTTTGTTCTGTATTTTTTTAATAAATGCAGCCTTTATGAGCATAAGAGACTTCTTTAAAAAACAATACAAGTTTTACTGATCCCAAAATTGTGACCGCTGTGTGTGTGTGTGTGTGTGTATGCATGTATGCATGAATATGTGAACAGGAACTTGACAGAAATGCATGAATATGTGACAATGCTTGGCAAAATGTGACCTAACACCCTTATTAGTAATGTCAGACTGGTTTCAGTTGGTGATTGAGAAAATCGGCCATGTCCTGTTCCTCTATTCCTCTGTCTCTCTTTCTGACAGTCCCTGGTTTGGAATGGTGCAAATATCAAAAGCTTTGTTGAATTGAAATGAATTGTATCGAGTTGCTTCCCTCTTCTGGAGTTATCTATGTATTGCAACAATGTTTTTAAAATCTAAAATGCAGGGGAGCAGTTTTGTTTCATTTTAAACAAGATGTTGCTTGATCATTGGTTGATCTTCAGTATGTTGTAAGATCATAGGTTTTTATCGGCATATTATACAAAATATTAAATCAGTAAAGTTATTCAGATCATTCAGTTGCCTGTACATCCATAGCAAATGGCTACTTTTTTCCCCTGTTCATAGATGTTGAGTAATAAATCTACAGTTTGCACCATGTTAAAAAAGATCAGTGTTGATTTAATTTCACATTATAAACAGACACTTTATAAGAAAGAAAATCATTCTGAAATAAGTAATATTGGACTATGTATTACTATCTTGATACATTTTCCATGTCTGTGAATTGTTCTATTTTTATTTATTTATTTATTTATTTTTAAGCATATTTGAACAATAAAACTCTTTGTTTTAATATATATTGTTACCAACTCATTTTCACATAAACATCCTGTCAGCAAGTGAGTCAAATATTAATTTAGTAAAAACTCAGATTCAGCAAGTTGTTCTGAATGGACTTCTATTTTCTAAAATGTACTACATTTATTTCAGTAATGATAATCATCCCGTCTGGACACATTTTATGAACAACCTTCATTTAGCATTATTGACACACTGTTTTCCTTATTAATGTTGTTCAGTTGCTTTGACACAATCTGTTTTGTTTAAAGCGCTACTGTATATAAATAAAGGTGGCTTGACTTGACTTGGACAGAAATTGCGAGGGATGAATGTACATTTATCAAAAAGTGTTTTCGTATTCTACACTCATGGCGTGAACACATTAGGATAGTTTAGATGTCTGCCTCCGCTGTGAGTCCCTATCAAACACTGATTCAACTACTCTCTTCTTCTCCTCCTGTCTGGCTCTTTGGCCCACATCACTCACTGCAGAGCAAGCCTGTTCTTGATAACGCTGCTGTGAAAGCATAGGAAAAGCCTGTGTGGAAGAGCTTGGGGTGAAACAATCTTTATATAGGCGGAGCAAAATACTTCATCGCTCCTTTTATAGCAGACTGAGTTGATGACGCCTCTAGTCACACTCGGTGGAGGTTTCAACGGAGTGTTTTCTTTGTAATCACAGAGAAGATTTTCACTCCCAAAAACAGTTTATCGTAAACCAGTTAAACCTAAGGTCTCTACGGTATACTCAGGCTCACAATGCTTTTTGGAAAATGCGCCCCACTGGCATAAAGTTGGCTTGACATTAGAAGCTCGGTATTTGCACAGTCAGGGAAAATTTATTTGCAATTAAATTGTGGGTTTAAAAACCCCGCCTGTGAGCAAGCATGTTTAACCATTAAATATATTTGTTAATTTTGTTGTGCTAAACCTTAATGGTTTTTCATTCCATTGCACTACTTTTCCATTGTTTTTCTATGTAAATGTTCTTGATGGACATGTTTGACTGCCGAGTTTGCATCTTGCCCTGCTGTGTTTGTTTATGCTCGTAAAGCTGCTTCTCCAAGTGCACCCTTGCAGTGTTGCCATGTCCACCTACAGTATATCCATTTGAGCTTATGATGAGTTACATATTATGAGGTGAAGTGACAGCTTCGTTCAGTTGGAGTGTGTACCTTTGTGCCAGTGCCAGTTATTTGATCTGGTCAAAATGTTTGTGCAACAGGGTTGGCTGGAGCTTCAGTCATGGTCACCACGTAGCTCCGCTCCTGTTTACGTGCATCTAGAAGTGGCTCACAGTAAATGCTGCTCCTCACAAACAGTCATTTACACGCACAGACCATCTCAAACTGCATATTTTCATTTGCTGTGAGTCAGGGTTGCTTGTAATGTGCACCATTCTATCAGAAGGTAAATTATCTATAAAGCTATGGCAACACAGCAGAATACATTATTATCTTTCTAAATATGTTAACTATTCATCATGACTTCAAAATAAAGTTTTTTTTATCATAAAGAAGTGGCCCAATATTAAGTGGACATTTTAAGTAAATGTTTAGTCAATATTAAATAAGTTTTAGATCACGTTGTAAAGTGTTAAAACAAACGGCAGGCCTTTTGTCACCCTCTGCAGGCCTTTGTTATAATACATAATAGAGATGGGACGGTTCGCTGAAAAAAAATTAACTGTTCGGTTCACCACACACGGTTAAATACAAAGTTCTACTTAAATCTGACAAAGCGTCTGTAATATTTTTTGATATAAATAACACATAAAACAAAGAGTGTTCAGCTAATATATGTCAAACTGCCCATCTTGGTAAGTATCCTACAGCAGATATAGCCAGCTGAACATTGACCTGCTGTATCAGCAGAGAGACCAGGACAACTAGAGCCCCAGATACAGATCCCCTGTAAAGACCTTGTCTCAGAGGAGCACCAGGACAAGACCACAGGAAACAGATGATTCTTCTGCACAATCTGACTTTGCTGCAGCCTGGAATTGAACTGCTGGTTTCGTCTGGTCAGAGGAGAACTGGCCCCCCAACTGAGCCTGGTTTCTCCCAAGGTTTTTTTCTCCATTCTGTCACCGATGGAGTTTCGGTTCCTTGCCGCTGTCGCCTCTGGCTTGCTTAGTTGGGGTCACTTCATCTACAGCGATATTGTTGATTTGATTGCAAATAAATGCACAGACACTATTTAAACTGAACAGAGATGACATCACTGAATTCAATGATGAACTGCCTTTAACTATCATTTTGCATTATTGACACTGTTTTCCTAATGAAAGTTGTTCAGTGGCTTTGACGCAATGTATTTTGTTTAAAGCACTATATAAATAAAGGTGATTGATTGATTGATTGATCAGGATATCAAGAGTGTGGCATTTCTAATCACTGAAACTTTTGTTTCAGTGTTAGCACTGCACTCACAAATACTCCCATCATCATCAGAAGCTTCCTAAACTAAATAATGACTCTCTTATTTACATTGCATTTACACTGTTGGTAAGAAAGAGAACATCTCAGAGTGTTCACTTTAACAGATATGCCTGTGATTGGCAACAGTACTCAAAAATCACTCAATCAAAGCCATTAACACTTCTCAGAGCACAAACACAAACATGCATGGGAACGTTTGAAAGCTGACGTATATTTGTAGACCAACCTGGATGTTCTCATCACCCTGATTCCCTTCACAAAAACCAATTGGATTTTTATTTCTGTGAAATCAAGTAGTGACTAGATGAGTTTTCCGGTTCAGTCTGATGATCATTAATGTTCAAGCAGCCTCTGTAGTCCTATTGAAACACTTTTTAGCCTTTTTCAAAGCAAGATAAAGCTTTAAAAGTCACTAGTGAGTTTAGAATAAAACATTTAAATATTTTGAGCTGGGGTGGGCGATATCTCGATATTTAAAATATATCAAGATATTTTTAAACACTATATGGATTTTGACATATTGTATAGATCGATATATTGTTTATATTTAATTCTGATTCAGTCACTTTGCTTGTTTGCCTTCTCTGTGCTGGGCTCGCTCGCCCCCTGCCTCCTTGATTTTGTCCCCCCTCCCCTCGCGTGTACAGAACTAGTAAAAAACAACAACGTTCAACTGGCTCCATTATATGGAGATACCTCGGTTTTAAGGCGTCGGGCGAACAGCAGGCAGATGTCTACTGTAGGGCCCAATGATTTCCGCGATGCAGAAAACGTGGAGGGAATCGTGGAATCCAGTCATAAAAACGGAATTTACAGTTTAACACGGAATGCCACGGAATTTGTCAAATTTTGAATGAACTATCAAAAGTAGGTCATTGCACTTGCATCAAATCGCGATATAGACTAATATCTGCAAATATTAAGCCGTAAAGGTCTATTTAAATATGAATCCTGCTTGTCTGTGTTAATAAATGGTGCAGAAGCCATTTCGTTCATTAAATACACGGTAGTGCGTGTGACTCTTGCTGTGATTTCAGCTTCTGTCATCTCACAAAATGAGGACGTGAACACATGAAGAACATCTCCAGAACTGCACTGAGAGTCACTTCATGAGCATCTGACCGTTTGATTTGAGTAAAACTACCCTCATATATCACATCATAGACTGTAGTATCACATACACAGAACTGTAAAGGTAAACCCGTCAAAATAAAAGTATTTGCCAGAAATCTATCACTATTGTTCAGCAGAATGTACATAGCCCACTACTACTACTATTAAAATAAAACAAACATAATTTACGGAATAATCACACAACATTTCTTCCATGTTTTATTTTTAATAGTAAATCCCCTTTATTTACCAAACAATTAAGTTTGCTTAATTTTTAAATAATTAAAAGATAAATTAATGCCTTCATTTGATAACCAGAAAAATTTAAATACACATAATTTCTGAAGGGAAAAAACATTTCACATAAGGCTATTGTAAGAATTTGTGTAGATTTTTTAAGAACTTAAGTTGTTTTTATGCATTTAAATAATTACACATGCTAAAACACAAAATTAGGTAACAATAAAACATATGTTTATGTAAACTTGAAAAAAAAACCATAAAAAAAAAAAAAAAAAAAAAAAAAAAAAACATGGAACTAGTAGTCCAAAAGTGCAAAATTGCTTTTGGTTTTGGATTTAGCTTACAAAAATAAGTTTATTATTTTATTTCAAAATACTCCTGAGTCTGTACTTGGTTCTCCAGGTACTGCAGACAGAATGGTGAAGTACAGTGGCCAGGAGTTTCCTCTCAAATGTGCTGCTTCAGAAGTTGTAATGACACGTGGAAGCTGTAAATCCCAGAGGGGTTCAGGCCCATCACTCCATGGCTGGTGTATTCTCAGACTCAGTCGTTCTCACCATGTGGTAAGCACGCTGAGTTTGGATAACGGCGATGCAGAAAAGCCTGCGGTAATGCTTCATCCTTATGCAGATTAGCACAGACTCTGGCAACCGGCAGCAGCTTGCAAACTCCACACCAGCCGTCTCAAATCCACCATCCCAGACACCGCTGCAGCACGGCAGGGGAGCGCTTTCTGTTACCTCTGCGATCCCCAAGTGTGCAGGCTTAAACAGATCCCACCACTGGATGTCAGCTCCAGTTATTTGACAGTTTCCTCACGGCTATGACAGGCTGTAATCCAGAGCTGTCCTTCCACGCACAGATAGAGGTGCTTGAAAGCTCTCATACTCATGTGTCAGCACGTTTCACATCAACACAGGACGTAAATGAGAATGACATGTAAACACCCGGAGTGACAGCTGTCGTGTCACATGGGAGATTGTGGCGTCTTCTTTTTGTAGGGTGTCACGGATGCCACTCTTTGAGTTGTGGACGTGTGTTTGTGGTGACAGACTCGATCCCATGATGCTGTTCCTTGGTTGAGTGTCTTATGATAGCAAAACTTGTAATGTAATGTCTTTGGTGACATTATCGTTGTCCATACTGTGAATCTTAACCCACCCGTCTCTGTATGATTCGTCTTTCTGTCTGTGAATAGACGCTAATAATATGGTGTCTAAAATCAGCAGTAGGTGGCAGCTAGTTTTCATCTAGTCATTCATTCATTCATTCATTCGTTCATTCATTCATTCGTTCATTCTAATTTGTTCAAAAACTCATTAATTTATTCAGTAAAACAACTGCTGTGCATTGTTATAAGAAGCACAACAGTTCTGTTATGGCTTTTTTGAAACCATTTGTTTAAGTTTTGGAACTTAAGTCAAGAAAGTCTTAAATGTATTTCATAATATTAAACTGTTATAAAAAGAAAAAAAAAATTCTGTATCACATTTGCATATTCATAATCAGGAAACCGGCACACTTGCTTAGTGATGTTACTTAAAGGGTTAGTTCACCCTAAATTTTGTATTTGTCTATGTTCTACTCACCCTCGAAGCATTCTAGCTGTATGTGACTTCCATCTTTCAGAATAAACAAATCAGAGTTATATGAAATATTGTCTTTCAGTGGGGTAAGCGGTGTTTGTTGTCAACAGTTCAGAAGATGTGAAATATAGCTGTGTGAGGGATGTTTTATTACAGATGCAGGCACTTTATTTCACGTCTTCTGAACTTACCCCACTGAAAGGCTTGGAAGAGCAAGGACAATATTTCATATAACTCTGATTGAATTATTCTGAAAGATGAAAGTCACATACACCTAGAATGCTTCGAGGGTGAGTAGAAGATGGATGAATCCTTTTACAATATCATATGATACATATCTCATACCTCTAGTGGGCAGAAAAAAGGTTGAGTAAAATGATGAGTAAAAGGTTTACTTTAATTCTCTGTGAGCAAAGTTTGTGTTTTGGGCTGATGAACAATACAGCAGTAGACTTACTGTACATTGAAGGAGGAACCTGAGACAGAAGAGAATATCAAACAAACTTGGCAATTGGCATGTTTTTTTATATGCACCAGTTTACTATTATTGGGTAAAAAAAAAAGACTGATATTGAGCTCTTGAATTGTATGCTATTAGTTTCACATAATCACTGTGTGTCCTTATTTTTACTTTCAGAAAATTCTGCAACTTCTACCTGAGAAAATCAACAGTCGATGGCAGTTTCACAGTATAGGTAAGTGCTGCTCAGACCATGTTTGACTGACGTGCTCCATGCCACACATTTTACTTGCTGAAATTGAAATATCTCTTACGGTATCACTATTTCTTTGTGCATTATTATTTATGAATCAGTCTGTGAGAGTTCTGCTGTTAAAAGCAAGTTCAGGAGAGAGTCAGTGTAACCTGGTTTAATACTTTCTCAGAGAAAATAATTAGCTACAGGGAGAGAGAGAGCAGTAGGTTAATAAATGAGAGGCTTCATTTGAAATGCAAATTACTAGAGCCTCTAAGGAGGCGATAACCTTAATTAAAGCCCTGCGCATAGAGACAGACAGACAGATCCCTAAAGGGAATTTAAGCAAAAATTGATGCAACAGTATCTGAGATTATTGTTACCTTTCTGTTATATGTCTTTGTTGGGCAATTATTTTCTTACATCCACAATTCTCTCTCTGTCAGCTGAAGTATTAGAACATAGATTGGCATTTTAAATGATTTAGTCCAGTCCCAGACTGTGTTGAAGTAGTTCCTCAGCTGAATGAAGGCGAGTCTGATCCTGTGTGACTGAGTGTCGTGTGCAGCCTTTAAACGACAGCAGGGTGAAAAGGGCATAACGGTTTTGACCACTTTTTCAGCAACATTGATTCTGGGACTATTATTCCCAGCAATCAATTGTTGCAAAGTATGCATTTTTATATAAAAATTAGTTTGAGAATTAATGGGAAGTCTGACTGTATTATGTATTTTGTCTTTATAAAAAAAAAAAAAAAAAAACAGTTGAAATAATGCACTGATTGCTTCAACAGAAGCAAATATTAACAACTCACAGTAAGTCTGTCTTTAAAGTTTTATAAGTTATCATTAAAATGCATTATAACAAGACCATTGCACTCTATGCAGGTACATGGGACACCATAGCAAATATTGTTAGACTAGACTAGTGCTGAGCAACGATTACATTTTTTTTTAATAACATTATTGTCTGCAATTAAAGGTACAATTTGTAAGATATTTGCAGTAAAATATCAAAAAAAAACCCCACTAGGCTAGTGTTATATACTTTGTCCAGCTGATTACTAACAATATCTCTAATGTTTTCAACTACTTGTAAATCATGAGAAAATTCACATTCTAAACAGTGACACGGGGCAGTGCAGACGCCTGTCAATGACGTTAGTTACCCTTTGTCACCGCCTTTACTGACGTAGAAACCACATGACAACAGTGTCGTGGACAAATACGGAAGTAGCTTCGCGACAAACTTCAACTAGAAAGAGTTGCAACGGATGCAACATTTATAAATGAGACCCCTGCACGTTCTCGGGACCCCTCGCAACAAAGTGCGGTGCGGGACAACACTTGATGGGCGGGAAGAGACTTGTGTGTGCGGGATGCAGGAGGATAGGGTGTGCTTAAGGCAATCTTAACCGTGCCGGAGCACGTTTGACCCCCAAAGCCTGGTTCAATTGATTAGTGTGATCGCTCTGTTCAGCAGTCCATGGCTCCGTTGGGAGAGGCGGGCAAGAGCGCAGTTCAGTTATATATATATATATATATATATATATATATATATATATATATATATATATATATATATATATATATATGAACCCTAAGCCTAACATTTTAGGGGTTGAATTTCCAGCAAAAATATCTATACCGTGTCAGCCTTCAGATCACTTCATCATAGTCACTAGTAACATCTTTAATTGCATTTAGGTTTGTTTATCACAAAGCATTGTAATGATCAAGCCTTTACTGTCTGTGTATTTCTTTTATAGGTTCTATACTCAAAAAACTTTTGCACACTGGAAACTCTTTCAAGGTAAGACGATGAATAAACCATAAGTGCTTCAAATGTGTTGTGGATCAGTGTGAATACAGGAAGTGTTGTGTGTGTGTGTGTGTGCAGATCCGCTGTGAGGGCATTCGTCTGTTCCTGCTCTGGCTGCAGGCTCTGCAGAGTAACTGTGCTGAAGAGCAGCTCCTCATCTTCGCCTGTCTGATCCCAGGATTCCCTGCTGTACTCTCATCCAGAGGACCCTGCACACTGGACACCATCATATACAACCCCTTTTCCAACCCGCCCGACGGTAACAAACATGCACACTCATTCTGCAATGACAAATACAGTAGTGGCAGGGACTTTGTTGCATGGGGCTTTGAGCTGACACAATCCATGTGATAAAAATAAGCAGGATGCTGATCTAATTAGTAAAATCAACCGTTTTTTTTTTTTTTTTTTGAAAGGTGAGAAGAGTCATTTGTTGGATGTTAAAATATTATCCCAGTTTACTATTCATAGATGACTTTAAAGTAGAAGTAATGGTAGCACTTTATTATACACTCCTGTTCCTCATGTGCATACTATGTACTTATTATAGTAATTACAATAACTATTTAATAACTAGGTACTAAACCTTGAACCTAACCCTAAACCTAACCCTACAACATGTAGTTACATTGGATTACCAGAACATTCTTAGATAAATACATTGTAAGTACATTGCAACCAAAGTAATGCATATTTATATTATATTTAGACTGTTAAACATAATAGTTCACACTGTGACAGACTGCGCCACTGTTTGTTTGAATGCTTAAATGCTTGCTTAAAATCATAAAAAATATGATTAAAAAAAAAAAAAAAAAAAAATATATATATATATATATATATATATATATATATATATATATATATATATATATATATATATATATTTTATTTTTTTTTTTTTTTTTATTTTTTTTATCAAAATTTAAGCTGACACCATATTTTTGTTTCCATTACTTCTTTAACAATAGTATTATTTTAGAACCAGCATTTTAATGCTTTTGAAAAAAACTTAAATATAAGTGAATTTGAAATGTGTAATTTATAGTCCTGGAAAACTTCTATAATGAGTATCTAATTTCTTATATTATTTAAATGTTAATAAACATAATTTCTTGTAGTTATGTCAGGCTGGGTAGAAATGTAGATTACATGCAGAGTTACTAGAAATGTGCACAAAATAAAGTGTTTCATTCACAGAGTACTTTCCTCAGTTCTTCTTTGGAAGAATTTCTGTTTAACTTGAAATCATGTTACATGTGGATTAAAAAGTGTGCAGGAACCTGTGTTTTTCTTTTTTGCTTTTTTGGAATGGTAGAAAAGAATCACGGAAAAAATCCCTTGAAAAATCATAGTCACAAAAGACTGGAAAAGTCATGTAAATTCATTGCTCACAAAAAGTGTAAACTCTGAAGAGCAAACATACATTACATTACATAAATACAAATACAAATAAATACAAAAATAAGAGTCTTCGTTATTATAGCAGAAGTATTAGTTATTTTTTTGGGGACCTAGTGAATATTGTCTTTAAAAGTGTGGCCATATGCTGTCAACATTTTTTGAGAATCTTTTCTCTATAAAGCAGAATAAAACCATTACATTTACATTTATTCATTTAGCTGACGCTTTTATCCAAAGCGACTTACAATTGCTATATATGTCAGAGGTCGCACGCCTCTGGAGCAACTAGAGGTTAAGTGTTTTGCTCAGGGACACATTGGTGTCACACAGTGGATTCGAACCCGGGTCTCCCACACCACAGACGTGTGTCTTATCCACTGCGCTAACACTTGCGCTAAACCATGTGTGATGACAAGTTTTGCTTTCAGATGTGTTTGAGTATATTCAGAGCCAGTGTTTGTGTTGTTGTAGCCAAGATTGTGCCGGAGGAGATCACCCCACTGGTGCCTGCGCTTCCCGGAGAGAAGGTGGCAGAAGACCACACCTGCTCTGTCCTCCAGATTGTGCTCAAGGTCATGGTTCTCCAGGTGAGACAGAGCTGCTCGTGTCAGTGTTTGGCTGATAATGCTTGTGGCCTGCTTTGTTTCTTTCTGAAGTCTGCGTGTTGCTCTTAACTGAATCTGAATTATTACTCCCACAGGCATCCAGCCTGGACTGGAAAAACAAAGAGAGCCAGGACATGGGCTTTAGATTTCTCTTTTCCCTGTTCAAGAAGTACTACCTGCCTCACATTTTCCCTTCTTTCACAAAACAAACCAACCTCTACAAGCCACAGTTAGGTGAGTTTGAGACAAGAAATGTTTCTCTCTAAACCTTTTTTTAGCAGCTCCCATTTTGATGGGAAATAACCAGCCAAAAGACTAAATTATAATGAATAATGGTTGTGTATTTCACATATAGTGTTCACATCCAGTCTCTCTGTTAACACTTAAATAGTTCAGTTTGTTGCACGTTTAAAATTTATTTAAAAACATATATCAGACTGGAAAGTATGATCTGGTCGGTCTTAAAACAATGACAAGAAAATGAACTGGAACTGGAACAGGATGCAGAAAAAAAAAAAAAAAAAAAAGAGGATGTGAGGGGCGTTCTATCAGGAAGTGATTTATTTTACAGATACACCTGTAAATAGGCTATTTCTTTTATGTGATGCTGTATTCACACTGATGGCTGTCAAAGTGTAGTCCAAGGCTGCTATCATATCGACCAGCAAAACAAAGGGTACAGTACCTAAAGCACTGTCTGTTAGTGATGAATGATCCTGTGGTAGTGTTGGCTAGCAGGTCAGACTGGGTAATGATCTGCTCTGTGTAATGATATGGATTGTTCTGTGTTTGTCATGTATTGTAGTAGACTGTGTTGGGTCAGTGCATTTAAATAGATGGACTTTGAGAGAAAAATTAAGATTTGCAAAACATCTGTGTCCAAATTGAACAGAAAACAAAAAAAATAAGGCAAAAAAAAAATATATATATATATATTGACTATTTTATGTTAATTAATTTTACAATACAGTAATACATTTACAATATTTGGCTTAGTTCTTTCATTTCTTCACTTAAAAAAGTTAAACCTGTGGAATTTCGGTAAGTGTCTGTGACAACAGAACAAGAGATTTCTTTTAGATTTATTACAGATCTAATAAAATGATGTAATCAACTGTCCACATTAAGTGGTAGGAATTATGGTATTGTAAAAATAAAGCATAACTGCCACACAGAGGACAAATAAATGTGTAATCGCATTCACAGTGAATGAGATGCTGAAAACAGCACATGTAAATGAACACAGTGCTGCTCTTCACTCTAAAACACACAGTGCATCTGCCTTTTGCAGCTTGATATATGCATTATGCCAATATTGTAGTTTTCATTTTGTATTGGTTCTCTCTCTCTCTCTCTCTCTCTCTCTCTTTCTCTCCTCTCTCTCGCTCTCTCTCTCTCTCTTCTCTCTCTCTCTCTCCTCTCTCTCGCTCTCTCTCTCTCTCTCTTCTCTCTCTTCTCTCTCTCTCTCTCTCTCTCTCTCTCAGATCTTCCCCTTCACAGACCAAAGCCCCTGTACGTCCGTGTGACTCGTAACAGTGAGAGCACATACTGCACTAGGGATCAGTATCTGGCTCCTCGCGTGGCCTTCATCACGTGGCTCGTTAACTTCTTCCTGGAGAAGAAGTATGTGAACTCGGCCACGAGCAGCTCTAAGAACGGAGGAGAGGTGCTTCCTAAGATCATCCAGGTGGGAGGATCACTGTCAGCGACACATCTTCTGAGACAGCATACTCATTAACTGGAAATACAGGTTTTCTTAATTGAAACTCGTTTGGAAAATTAATTCTGCTATTTCTAAAACAAAAGCAGAAGTTCCAAGTGCTACTTTTCCATGCCACTGGCTGTCAACCCCCTAACAATAATATTTAACTGAGTAATTTCACGTGTTGTGATAAAGTAAAATCTAGGTTGCATATATCATTCATGCATTCATTCATTCATTTAGTTAGTTAGTTCACCGCTCATCACACCACAGCTGTTTCCTCCAGTGACAATCGAGTCCTCATCACATATGAACACATACTTTAATTATATTTATTTAAATATACTTAATCTAATTATATGTACTTTACACATACACTACTGTGCAAAGGTCTTAGTCTTAGGCAGTCTGTTGTCAATCTCACTAGATTATTATTAAAATTAATGGCAAAATGAATGTTTGGAAATGTAAATTGATATTTCCTACTGACATACTAAAGCAAATTATGTAAATAACCTGCTTAAAACCCTTTTTTGGGGTGAAAATACTAATGTGCCTAAGACTTTTGCACAGTACTGTACTTTAGTAATGACATTGTTGTTACTTTATAAAGACTGACCATACAGTCATTCACAGAACTGTTTAAAGACCGTGACAGACAGCACTCATCTTAACTAAATATCAGAGTGAGTGACAGAGATACAGTAAAAACATTAAGTGTGCTTTTGTATTAAATAATGACCCAGATCATGAAATATATTTATTAGCCTTAGATTAAGGGAAGCTTGGGAAATGAGAGCATCCAAGGAGCGTGTGAATGCAATGGATTTATTTAAAATATTTCTAATGTTCTTTAATGTCATCCTTTCTAGACTTAATTAATTAATTTATTTTTATTGAAATATATCGGTTCAGGCACCGTTTAGGCACCGGTATCGTTTTAAAAGTATCAAAATGTTACCGGTGTCGAATAAAACCCAAACGATACCCAAACCTAATAAGCATACAAAATGGTTGGCAAAATGTATTTTTTTAAGGATTGTTCTGCATCTCAAATGTGATGAGGTTTCTCTTCTCATATACTGGATTATGTAACATGTTGCATTACAACTGTTGCCTCACAAACTCTGTAAAATTGATTGTGTATGTATTTATTTTCTTGTAAGTATGTGTTTTCCCAAGCCGTGTAGACACTTTTCCACGGTTTAATTATTTTATTTTATTGGTGAAGTCATTCTTAGTAAATATTACCACTCTAAACTGTAGCGTGTCATTACTGTAAGACACTGTGTTTGTGTTCAGACTGTGACTGCGGCTGGGATCAGTCAGGAGAAGAGCACAGACTCGGAGCCCGACGGTCCTGTGGACCAGGAGAAGAGTCACTCGAACAGCAGCACGCTGTCGGACCGCCGGGGCAGTAACTCCAGTCTGTGTAGCATCGAGGAGGAGCATCGCCCCGTCTACGACATGGTGCAGTCCATCCTGCTCTCCACACGAGACAACATCAATTTCGTCAACGAGGTCTTCCATCAGGTCAGACACTGAGTGCTCCAGTCTGTAGCTTACACCATGTATCATGTTCGACTTGGTTATAGATACAGTGAGTCTAATAAATATTTGGACACTTGTCCAGGGGTATTGTTTGCTGCCTCACAATGAAATGCTTATTATGCATATGTCATGATATGGATATGCTATATCACAAATCTCTTAATTATCATTTTAAGAGGTCTTAAGCTTGAGGATGGAAAAGCAGAATAGAACCTAATGTTATTATTAAACTTCAAAAACCTATGATTTAATTAAATATGAGTGCTGCATCTCCTTACAGTGCATGTTTAACATCCTTCATAGTTAGTAAACAGTATGTGGATTTTACCAGGATTAGCATCAGTATGTAGACACGCACAATCATGTCTTGGAGCCACTGTATAATACATACATCTGAATTGAGCAATTCATTAACGAATTGATGATTTGTATCAGAAAATGAAACTTTTGTTGAGATGTTCTGTCATTTGCTGCCATCCTGTGGCCAGAATCAGACTACTTCAGGAGAATTATTTTGTCTGTTTATTTTGATGAATCATTACAGTTTTCACGTGAATCAGAATAAAGAACATGTTTATTCTAGTGTAGTCACATGCAATCTGTAAAGCATGTTTAAAACTTGTTGCGTGAGGGTCAAACAGTTCAAAATTCCCTGTTGTAGAAGAAGAAACTTGTAAAAATTGTGCATCATTTGTTCTGTGTCATCATTAGGCTTTCCTGCTGCCGGCCTGTGAAGCTTCTGCCACTCGCAAGGTGATCAAAGTCTACCGGAGGTGGTTTCTGCAGGAAAAGCCCAATTTCATGGCTGATCCAGAGACGACAAGCCCGGAGGAAGATGGAGAGGAAGAGCACCTCATATCTCAGACGGACAGTGCACACGTGCAGGCATGTCATGAAAAAAACTGCTATTCATGCTGATTCATTAAGTTATTCCCACTCACCTGTTCTGGATCAATCCTTCAGGTCTTGGAGACTCATGGACACAAACGCTCGTCCAGTTGGGGGCGCACTTACTCCTTCAGCAATGCCATCAGCAGAGGCTGTCTGACTGAAGAACAGAAGCAGGACGTGAAAGCGGGCGTCCAGCCCACCCTCCAGGTGCTCAAACACACCAGCTCTCTCATCTCACAGAAATATGGTTACAATGTAATGGAACAGTTTTCTTTCTGAATATGTTTTAATCCTTCAGATCCTTCTGAAATCATTCTAATATGCTGATCTGCTCAGGAAACATTTCTTATTATTATCTATGTTGAAATGATTGTGCTGATTAATTAATTTGATTAATTTATTAACTTATGTATTTATTTATTTTTTTAATTATTATTTTGGATTTTTTTTTTTATTTTAATTTGTACTACTACTACTACTATTAAGACTTGTAAGACATTAACAATGATACAAAAAAAAGTTTTTTAAAAAAGTTTTAAACATTCTATACATCAATGAATCTTTAAACAGTGTAATTTCTTGATCTGTTTAAGTTTCCCAGTCACAGTCTTATTATTATTATTTTAATTATAAGACAGCACTGCAGCACTGAAAAGAAGTGTGAGAAACCCAGTTTACCCTCACAATTAAGTAGAAATGAATTAATACTACTAAGATTAAGTACAATGTCAGATAATATTTATACTTTCTTGTAGTTATTTGCTCCTCAGTGTACAAGTAGTCCTGACAAAAAAAAAAAAAACTGTGTCAAGCTACAATAGCTATAATATAGGTTTTGTGTGGCTTTTTTTTTTTTTTTTTGGAATTAATGGGGCCCCAATACAAAAATAGTAACTGGATTTCAAGGCAACGATAGAGTTAAACAATCTTAACTATTCCAAACTTCTGTGTCCAGTGTAGTTGAGAGTGAATTGTTTAATGTGTTCTCAGGTGTTCCTGACAAACTCTGCCAACGTGTTCCTGTTGGAGCCGTGTCAGGATGTGCCCAAGCTGCTGGAGAACCAGCTGGAGGTGTGCAGAGCTGTGCTCAGCGTCTACCGTCACATTATCATGGAGCAGAACATGAACCGCCCCACCTGGTCAGGCACTGAACCTCAGTAGAGCTCTGCTCTGGTTCACAAACATTCAGCTGATTGTGTGCGTCGTATGATTCTAGGGAGCAGTTGCTGCAGGTGTTGCTGAGGATCGCAGAAGCAGTGATGAAGAGGCCACAGGAGAACCAAAGGAAAGACACGTTCGCCCACAGCCTGGCCAGCATCCTCTTCAAAGTGAGTATGACATGAACAACCCATGGCTTCGTACACACCACAGGGGTTTTCCAGAGGGGGTACCATCCTGATCATGTGCACACATACAATACTGTGCCTTCAACTGGCTGAAGAAAACACTATTTACAGGCAACGTATTAGGGCTTCTAATAACGCTTATCAAGGTCAAGCATATTCTCAAAATAGCTAACCTGTTAAACATTAATCATACACCACATAACAGCTAAAAGAGTTCAACATATGCATAAGTTTGTTAAAAGGTGCATTAAAGCCATTTTTATCTACTCAGTTCACAACCAGAGGTAGAACAGAATAGCAGAATACATGTTTTTATAATGGAGAATTGAGTTGAAGAATGCTTTTAAAGCTAGAACACGAAGCTAACATTCTTTAAACATTGGAATGGCAGTGGAATGTTTTACCCTGTGTAATACTTTATTGTTATCGTTGCGTATGATGATGTAGGTGATATGGGTTGTTGTGCTGCTGTCGTTGGCAGACGATCTTCGTGGCGTGGGTTCGGTCAAACCTGAGCGTGTTCATCTCTCGTGAGCTGTGGGACGATCTGCTGGCTGTGCTGTCCTCTCTCAGCCACTGGGAGGAGCTGGTGTTCGAGTGGGCCAGCATCATGGACTCTCTCACTGCAGTACTGGCCCGTCACGTCTACGGCCTGGACCTCCACAACCTACCGCTCGACAAACTCTCAGAGCAGAAGGAGAAGAAGCAGCGGGGCAGGGGTGTGTGTGTGTGTGTGTGTGTGTGTGTGAATGACATGGAATGGATAAGGCCTGTAGGAAAAATATTTTCCTGACTTTTGTCTTGGGGTAGACTCTTCAAATAATGCAGTCAAGTCTTGAGTAACTGTTACTCTAAAATTCAAATGAACTAAAAATAAGATTTAAAGCGTTTGCAAAATGTATATTTTGACTTATTCACAAATAATAAATGAAAAAATAAGCATTATTAATGCATTAATTTAGAGTCATGCATTCTTAAAAGTGTCTATATAAAGCATATCATATGTTAATGTTCTTATTAAAAATAATCTTATTAGGAGAATGTTTTTCATTTGAACTCAGAACTGAACTGCAGCTAACTCTTAAGAAAATATATCGTAGTTTCCAAAAAATAGGAAGCGGCACAAATATTTTATAATAATCAGAAATAGCTATTGAACAGAAAATCAGTATATTATATTGATTTCTGAAGATCATGTGACACTGAAGACTGGAGGAATGACTATGAAAATACAGCTTTGATCACAGAAATTAATAACATTTTTAATTATAGTTGCTTTATTCTTGTTCAAATAACTGCTGCCTTGCTTTAGTGACTTATGATGTCATAAACATTACCAAATATTACTGACCACAAACTTTTGAATGATATGCAATGATAGTGCATAACATGTTGAACCTTAGAACATGCAGTGCAGTGTAGTTTATGATTAAAATACTCTTCAAGATAAGTTAACTCCTGATTTTATGGAGAAATAGCTAGTTTTATAAATTAGCCCCACGTTTGATGTCCATAAACAATAAACTGTCACTTTCTTTTGGGTAATAAACTAATCTTCATTTTCACCCCCCACTATATTGAATGTCATATCATGAAAGAATAAAATGCAACACCATTTTGACATGTTGGCTTTGCATATAAGTAACACCTGGATTTCTAGGAACATTAAAAACTCATTTGCAGGAATAATTAGGATATGTGGAGTTTAAATCAGAGACAGGTACAGTAATAATAATAATAGTAATCTTGAGTGTGTGTTTTTCAGGAGGGATGCAGGACTCCCAGAAGTCCACAGATGCAGCGCGGCCGTTCTCCTTGAGCTGGAGGAGCTCTGGAGATCAGGTGGGCGCTCAGGAGCCCATGAGGTTTCGCAGTGCCACCACCACTGGAGCTCCTGCTGTGGAGAAAGCTCGCAACAACGTCAGGCAGAAAGCTTCAGGTTCGAGTTCATCTGCAGGACTCAGAAATGCTCCTATCTCACATGTCTGCAGGGAGCTTTGCCTACAACTGCTTTGTTTTACTTACATAATTGCAAATATATTTGACCAATGTAGAAGTTTTATTTTTTTTTTGCTTGTTTTTTTATGTTGTTGTTTTTTCAATTACTTTTTTTTTCTGAATCCTATTTTTACTGATAAAATTGTAATAATCAAAAGCCATGTATAACATTTTATATGAATTCACAATTTAATCATATATATATGATATACGATTTTTTTTTAACACAAACCTAATATATACGCACCCCCCATCCATAGACATTTTGTGTCATCTGTTTATGATTTAATGCAAATTCATTATCAATAACTATGGTAAACAAATACAGGCATAAAACTATTTTAATTTTTTTGGTCTTGCAAAGTTCTGCACAACAGAGGTTTACTGTTTAAATTGAAACACGGAGGAAAATGCGTGATATTCCATAAAAAACTTGTTTTAATAATTTTAATTTCAATACTTTGAGAAGTGAACTGTGCAATACTGTAATGTATTTCTGTCACAGTTGCTTCAAGCTTGAATATTTGTTGTAGATATACTGTGGCGCTTCTTCACACGGAGACACGCAGAACATGCAGACTTCATACTGTATATCACACATGCCACTAGTTTAACACTTTTGGATTTAGTGTACTGCTCTATTTTTCATTTATTCATCCAAAATTTGCCAAATTCCGTGCCATTTCTCATTTTGTTGTACATTTTTCTGACTCCACAATTCCATCCACAGTGTAGAGTTGATGCATTTTTCTCTTGCTGTCAACATGTTTAGAAGAAGTGGAACTGAAGCCATCCAAGACTAGACCCACACAAGCACAGTCACCTAGTCGCTTCAGTTCCTGAATTAGTATTAGAGGTCAGCTGGCGCTCAAACATGAAGTTTCTGTCTCTTTGTCTCCTTAAATGCACATGCGCAGGAATATTTCCCTTTGAATCTTTCCTGGTTTGGAGATGATTGTGTCTCGTTGTGGTGGAGAGCTTGTTGAGTTTGGAGCAGATGTGTTTGAGACTGAAGGACGCCTCTCACACACACCGCCCCCAGAAACATCCTCGATGGTGTGTGTGCGCACATGAAACGACGTGGCTTTTCTTTTGCCTAATTGGATTTCTCCTACATTGATCTTCAAACAGCCCAGTGTCCTCCCTCCTCGTTAGGAGAGCCGCCTCATCAAACTGCCTGCCTGTTTTTGATAGTTTCATTAAGAGCGTAATTAATGCTCATTAATATGCATAAATAGGTAACTCGGCGAAAGCGATGTAATCTGGAAAGAAAAGGCGGTAATTAAAGCACGCCGTAGAGGGAATAATAGAGCGCTCCGCTTTCACGGCTCTTCTCCAGACGTGACATGGAGTGGCCAAAAAAACACAATGCGTATATTTTGTCTTATCAGAGCTGGCAGAGCAAACTTGAAATAATGTGCTTCATATTTCCTTCTTAGGGATTGAGTATCAAAGGACGCCATGAGCCGAACGAGAGCGCGGGTTGAAATCCTTAAAGTGTGTCCTCTGTTTGACTTCAAAATACCAATCGATTGTTGGCGAAAAAGCTCCTTACAGAACAAAGACTTGCAGCATTCATTCATTCAGGTTGTGGCTTCATGAAGTTGTGAAGCAGAATCTGCATTTTAGTCTGTGTGTTGGCGTTCACTGTTACTATTGCTCATACTTTGGCAACCCTGAATCCTACAGAGACATGACTGATATATCAGTGGAGCTTGAAGATCGGAAAGGTGTGTAGTGTTACTTTAAGCGATTGGAGTTACACTTGTGAAGAAGATTCATTCTATTTTGTTCTATTTGGTAGAAGTCGTTCAACTGTTTTCTTGTATTTGTAGACTGTTGAATCGCCTGTGTCAAACAAAGCCGCCTTTCCACTCTCCTTGATGAAAGACTGACTGGAAGCCTGTATTTATTTCCAGTGGAGAGTACATATTTGCAATTTTCAGATCCCATTTGGTTCCATTAAAATATATGAAGTTTTACAGAAGTTTTGCTTGTTGGACAACTAGCCTTTTTTTTTTTTTTTTTTCAACATTGTTTAGCTTTATTCCCTTTTGATGTCAGTTTTAAAATACATTATCGACATTTCCGAGAAAAACAAAAAAACACTCATTGACAGTCCTTTCTGTGTGTGTGTGTTACTGCAGGGTTGGGAACAGCATGCTCTTCATTTAAATTTGAAGTGTGTCATTTCTGAGGATTTTAAAATACTGTCTCCTCTTCCAGGTTAAAATGCAGAGACATTTTTAAGTAAGGTGTTTTCAAGCCGTCATTCCCCACACAGTAACATAAAGTTTTTGGCCAAATAAACCAGCATCACCCTGATTCCATTCAATTAGCCATTAGGATTTTCCATTGGCTTTTGGATTATTGCAGAAAATAAGCCCTGTGATGATCAAAAGTTTATGATTCTTACAGAATAGTCTTTACTAGTGCACACACATTTGATGACTTCTGAAGCCTAAATATTGGCTCAGCCAGAAGTGTGTGAGTTTGGCTGCACAGAAATGACCCGCTTCACCTTTCATAAATTGTCTTGCTATTACCACAGCTGTAGAATGCAACTGATCCTCTTCCCCAACTCTCTCTCTCTCTCTCTCTCCTCTGCTTCTGTGAGCAGCTAAGCGAAGTCAGTCTATCAGCAACTGTGTGCATCTCTGTGAGGCTTTGCCGGCCACTAAGAGTGTGCCCATGCTGCTCCACACTGTCAGCTCTTTCTTACCTGGTATCTCTCACAACTCTCACTGCTCTCACAGACTCTCAGGTAACTTCCTGTTTCCTGTCTTCATCACCGAACTTTCTTTTCCTGTTTTCTGTCTTGGCGTCATCTGCTTTCATTTAAGATTGAGCATAGCCAGGAAAAGGGCAGATAATGCACTGTGTAATTGGTTTTGTTTTTATTAGGATACTTCTATTTTCCGTTCATTCCAGACTGGCAGAGGAAGTGCAGAGAGCACTAATGGAAACACTCGCACATTCATTTACGCTCCAAGATCTGAATTAAAGAGTGTCTCTATAAGCATGTGGAGCATCTAGTTTTAACTCTAGTGTGTTTGCAGGAGTATACAAGCTTTGTAGACAATCAATGAGATTGAATCCCTCACAGACTAAATGGAAAGCTGCAGTTAATAAAATGCCAATGTATAAGCACACTATATAACTTACTTTATTTGATTCTCTATCAATATGCAAATACAAAAGGTGATTTCCATTAGTGCCCTCCACTTAATTATTGAACCACAGTTTACGATGCATGCTTGCCCTGTTAGTATGAAAACACTGAACAAGTCGAGGGCCACGAATAGATGTTTGTTTCTTGTGAGTTCTGATAAGCATGGTGATGGGGTCAGGTGCAGCTTTGGTGACGGTGTGTGTGTTTGTCCACTAGATGTGGAGGAGTGTCAGCTGTCTGAATGTGAGATGGGGGATGGAGACAGTCCTCTGCCCCGCAGCAGCAGCACCTCTGACATCACACAGCAGATCACAGACACCTTCCCAGGTACCCACACAATCACACACATTACACACAATAACAGACTCATGACTGTAGGGGTGTAGAAATTAACCTGTTTGGTGAATAGTACAGTGCTTTTGAATGTGTAGTTGTTGTTTTTTTTTAATCCCTAATACCATAATATACTGTGGCATGAGAAGGTTTGGGAAACCCCTACAGAATCTGTGAAAATGTGAATAATTTTAACAAAATAAGAGAGATCATTCAAAATGCATGTTATTTTTTTATTTAGTACTGTCCAAAAAAAAAAAAAAAAAAATCAATCATTTAAATAACCCCATTCAAAAGTTTGTGAACCCTTGGTTCTTAATACTGTGTTCTGTTTCCTGATGATCCTCGACTGTCGTTCTGTTTTGTGATGGTTCTGCATGAGTCCCTTGTTTGTTCCAAACAATTAAACTGAGAACTGTTCTTCAGAAAAATCTTTAAGTTGACCGCTTCTTTCGCATATATGAACCCTTTCCAGCAGTCACTGTATGATTTTGAGTTACATCTTATCACACTGAGGACATTTGAGGGACTCAAACACAACTGTTAAAAACGGTTCAAACGTTCACTGATGCTCCAGAAGGAAACAAGATGCATTAAGAACTTTTGAACACGATGAAGATGGTCAATTTTTTCTTATTTTGTTGAAATATATATATATTTTTTATATTTAGTTCTGCCCTTCGTAAGCAACAGAAGATACTTGTATGTTTCCCGGAACACAAATTAAGTACAATTTACCTTGATCTTCAAATTCCAAAAGTTTTCACCCCCCAGCTCTTAATGCATCTTGTTTCCTTCTGGAGCATCAGTGAATGTTTGAATCTTTTTAAATAGTTGTGTTTGAGTCCCTCTATTGTCCTCAGTGTAAAAAAAAATGGATCTCAAAATCATAAAGTCACTGCTGGAAAGGGTTCAAAGATGCTGGAAAACTGAAGAATCTGCAGGACCTTAAAGATGTTTCTGAAGAACGCTGCTCAGTTTAACTGTTCAGAACAAACAAGGGACTCATGCACAACCATCACAAAACAGAAAGACAGTCGAGGATCATCGGGTAACAGAACACAGTATTAAGAACCAAGGGTTCCCAAACTTTTGAATTGGCTTAATTTAATAATTTCTGAATTTTTTTTTTGTCTTGTGGACTATATGCAAACATCTTTTATGTAAAATATCTTACTGAGGACAATACAAAATAAAAACCACAACGTGCATTTAGTATGATCTCTTATTTTTTGAAAATGATTCACATTTTCACAGATTCTGCAAGGGGTTCCTAAACTTCCGTATGCCAGTGTATAACTATTGTAATTCAACAGCATTGTAAAACAAATGTAAATGTAAAAAATATTATTTTGTAACAAGTCTAGAAATTCATGTTCAAGAGCTTTTATTTTTTGTGGACAACTGCAGTTTCTATGAAAGCAGGTTTACAAATTGCTTTGAAATGCAGATAGACTGTATGCTTATTTAAAGAAATCTCATCCTTCTGCAAATGACACTGAGCCATATTGCGATGTTTTGCCAAAGCGGTGGCACAAAGCACAATGTTAGAGAACTTTTGTATTGAGAAGGGATGGGCAGATATGATTGTGGAGGGCCACATCTGTATTGTCATTAGTCATACTGATGTTTATTCATAGTTCTTAGCAAAAAGATCCCATAAAACAAATAACATGAAAATATATGCAGTAGGTTGTTTGCACAGTGGTCATATTAGCCAACTGCTTGAAAATCACTGGCAGCATGATTTCTGATAAGTGCTGGTATGAAATGCAGGTCAGAAGAGAGATGAGTCTGTGTCAGAGAGCAGCTCTACAGGGAAGAGAGAGAGCGAAGCTCCCACGGTCAGTAACGTTGCATTGCATTTGATTCAGTAAAGGATTCTTCAAATGCTAATTTTATTGAAGTTTTGTGGATATCCTCAGATTCTGATCCAGCGGAGCAGCAGTCCAACAGATCTGGATTATCCAGCAGAATTATGCAAAATTAAACTGCGGGAGAAAAGTGAGCTCTGTCCAGCGATCTCTCCTTTTTACAGAAATATTGTTTATCTTTCTTGCTTTCTTGTATTCTTATTTGCTTTGTTGTTGACCATAATAATAATAATAATAACAATAATGTAAAAATTAACATTTTCATCTATCTATCTATCTATCTATCTATCTATCTATCTATCTATCTATCTATCTATCTATCTATCTGTCTGTCTGTCTGTCTGTCTGTCTGTCTCTCTGTCTGTCTGTCTGTCTGTCTGTCTGTCTGTCTGTCTGTCTATCTATCTATCTATCTATCTATCTATCCCCAAGTTCTGTTTGATTTTAATTTATTTAAAAAAGCAAAACAACTGTGTGTAATGCAGTGTTGGTTCTGATGTGCATTATCAGAAATAAGAGAACGTGAAATGTTGTGACTGAGCGTTTAGAATCAAGTATTTTTTAGAGCCGTGTGATAAATATGAGTGTCAGTATAAGCTCTCTTCTGTCAGGTGAGAGTGTGAGCAGTGAGACGTCTAATGGTTATCTGAAGGATGCTGCGGTGTGGCATGCGGTCGAGGAGGACACAGTGAGCCAGAGGAGCCTCCAGCTCAGTCACACTGAAGCACTGGCAGGTACCAGAACTCAACACAGCTCATCCCCTCTCAACTCTGATCCTGCCCAACACCCATGTGTCCCATCGCTGTAAACCCAAAGCAGAAAGTGCTGCCACATGACTCTGTGTTTGAAAGTTGCGGTGTTCCTGAGGTTCTTGTTATTGTTGCCCTTTTCTTTGGTCTCAGTATGACGTATGACTCAGTATGACTCAGCGGGACATCATATGATGCACAGAATAGTCCGGGCTAAATACAGCAGCATCTGTGGGATTTTGTCATTAATTTCCTGTTTGGAAACATGTAACAGATTTACACTGGAAGGTGATTGTACAGCAGCAGGATAAACATTACAAATAGACATTTCATCACACACATGAGATTAATGTGAATGGTTCATACATGCTACTGATGATCCAATGATTGTATCAGGATCAGCTGTTGTGTCTTATGTGTGGTTAAGTGTGTTTGTGTGAATGTGACTCCAGCACCCTTCCATCCATCACTGTGTTGTTGTGTAGGGTCTGATTGTCCCCCAGTGTCTCCGGCTCTCCTCCTGCCTCATGGCTGCTGTGAGGGCCCTCAGCTCCTGGAGGATGCCGTGAATGTGCCTCACCGTCTGGGTACTGCACTCATCCTCTCAACCTCATCTTGTGTTCTTCACTCTGCCTCCATCCATCGAAGGAAACGTGTTTCCAGACCTTCACATAGACAGCTTTCTTCTAAGACTACATCTTAACCAAAATTAAACCTCATAAAACTCATTTCAAATGCTCTTCATGGAAAGGAACATGCATTAAAACTAGTTTTAGTAGTATTTGGCTGTATTTATATCTTTTATTATTGGCCTTGTCTGATTTCTGTTTGGCCGATGTGTCAGAACATGTCTTTTATTTTGACTGTGCCTAAACTTTGGAGCTCCCATTCCTGTCTTCATTAGCCTGCTGTCTCTGTCTAACGTTTCTGTGTTATTTCATTTTTAATGCTTAAAACAAGAACAAAAATCTGTCAATTGAGTATAAAACATCCTCAAACTTTCTTTTTCTTCTTTGAGCCCACTGGCAAATATTTGCTCATGTTTTAATCATAATCTCACTTCATTTTCATTATTTTCTCATGAAACGAGACTTCCTCAAGTAAATGTGTCTTGATTTAAGAGTCTTTAGATATTTGAACTAAAAAGCAAGACATAAAAACCCAAAGGAAGAGCTTTTTGCAGTGATTTCAGAAGGTACAATACAAGTTATTTTACTTCGATTGTATGGCTCATACAGTATGATGAAGAGAGATTGTGGAGCTCATACTTCAGACACAAACTGAGCAAAATTATGCTCTTTGGTGCAGATGCTAATATTTATGACCAAAAAGTACGATGAAATTCTGCTTGTAATGTAAATCAATGAAATCTTTATAGCAGATACTTACATAAAACAATGTAAATATAAGTCGTCATTATACATCTCTACTAATATTTTTTAGCAAGAAAATGTTTAAATGCTTTGTTTTATGTTCAAAACATATAATGCAGTGCAATATAATGATGATTGAGAGATGAACTAATTAACTTTAATCAAAAGCCTGAGGATCAGATTTGAACATGATTTTAAAAAAGCATCTGTTAAGCCAAAATCAATCTTCTTTCAAGTCGTATTCAAAGTGATGTACTCACTCTGTGTCTGCTCTTCTTTGCAGACAGCAGTGAGTTTCTGGCCGATGACGTCAGCATCATCGCCGGCGGCAGCTTGACCGGTTGGCACGCCGACTCTGCCTTCGTCCTCTGGAGGAGGATCTTGGGGATTCTGGGGGATGTGAACAGCATCCACTGTGCCCGCATCCACGCCAAGGTCTTCAGTTACCTCTACGAGCTCTGGCACAAGCTGGCCAAGGCAGGTTCCCTCCGTGCTCGGCAAAGTCTGGTTCACAGGTACCGTAGAAACTAAATGATGAAGAACTCTTTCCTAAACTCCTGTTTCAGATCAGAGATAATCTCGGGATCAGAGTGGATGCAGACACAGCCGTGGCCAGACCCCTGTTCATCCCTCCTCTGCGCATGCTGGCCTCCTGGATCTTCAAGGTAACAAGATGTTTAGTAGAACAGAATGATAACAATACAGATATAGCTTTAATAGTCTTTCTAAATCTAAAAGAAAAGCCACTGAGTGGAGTCCGCACCAGAACTATGACCATAACGAAATAGAGGAACTTTCAGAATTTTTATTTTTTCCAGCTGATGATTGATAAAAATAATTGGCGACCAATCAGAAATCCTCCTGACTTTGAAGTATTTTAAGTTGCAGATTACAGAACTGCAATAGAACATTACCATGCACTGTTGAGGAGGCTTATATAGGTATTATAGTTATCTTTTACGGTTATCATTCTTGGTGTGAACTGGCCTTTATTGGGAATTCATCTGTATTAAATAAGCACAGTGTGTAGGAGAGGAGCAAACAGATGCACAGTACTAGGTCGAATGCAAATACAGCCCAGTGATGTCATGCATATGCTAATTTGGGCATGCTTTACTGTATTTACTCTGGACCTTTTGTGTTGAATCAGAATAGGCAGATTGAAAACTGAATGACTTGTGATGTATGGTTCAGGCTACCATGCTGCCGTCAGAGTTCAAGGCTGGGAAGCTCCAGGCGTATAAGCTGATCTGTGAGATGATGACCAAGCATCAGGACGTGCTGCCCAACAGTGACTTCCTGGTGCATCTCTACCACGTCATGCACAAAGGCTTCACCAGCGACGATCAGGTACAGATGATCCTGCATGTGTTTTATTAAACCTGCTTGTGCTCTGTTCTTGGTTTTACACTTCTGTTTATCGATTATAAGCATATAAATGGAGAGATATACATGCACACCAGGAAGGGACTTGGCATAGGAGTTCTGGAAGCTTCCAGCTCCAGAGGAATTAATAAATCATACTCATCAAGAAAAAGTACATCCATCAATAAAGATGGGTTTAGACACATGTACGTCAAACTGAAAATGCATTGCTGTATCGTTTTCATTCTCAAATTCTGTCTGTAGAGCTTAAGCCTAAGTATTTAACCTGAAATATCCCTTTAAAAAGAATATATGTAAAAAAAAATATTATGCAGTTGACCACTAGATGGTGCAACAGTCTTTCATTCTTGTGAATGCAGTAAAGGCTCACTAAAGCAGCCTGGTTCTGCATGTGATACAGTGCTTCTCTCCTAAATATTCACAAAGAAACATTATTGAATCATCAAAAGAGTGTTAGACTGATCTGATTTTGACTAATATACATTCAACTTGTTTTCCTATAGGTTTTATCGCTAATTACAATTCGATTATTATTTGATTATTATTTTGGTTTTGATGATGTTCAGATCTCCAGTGGTGTGTGCTGGCACTGCACTGCGTCCCATGGAGTGCCACTCTCTTCATTTCTGTTTCTTTTAATTTGGTCAAAAAATAAGAGCTCCCTGGATGTTGAACTGCAATGGAGATTGGACAGAAAAGGCAGCGAAAGTGCTTTTTGCCACTTTTGTGGATCTACAAACTTTTGTGTGTCGATTACACATTGGATTTGTATCACTGTTGGCTTAAAGTCTCAGACCAGACAGAGTTCAGAAACATCATGAGCGGGATTGTAGAAGTGCATCACTTCTGCTTTACCACTCACTTGATGCAGCTGTTAAAGTTAAAGGGCACCTATTATGCAAAAGTTTGGAGATTAATTTGTGTTGCCGGTATGTGAATGCAAACACTCTACGATGATAAAAATCCACCCATTTATTTTTTAGTCCCCATTAAACCAAATCAGTCTCATTAGACCTTCCGTTTTGATTCTCTGAGCAGTGTGATGTCACTGGCATTATCGCCAGAACTGGGTGTGATTTTAGTACGGGACTGCCTTTTTCGAGAACCAAATGAACTCCTTCTTCAGAGCTGGGTCTAACCTGCATAACTTGTACTAACCATGACGTAAGTAGACACTGATTGGCCAGACGCGTTTGAAAACGCCCACACACGCCATGAGTTTAAAGGCTGTGTAAAAATTATTTAAACGTTGTGTCAACTTATTTTGCAAGTATGATGAACAGCGATAGATTGACGGACGCTGAAGTGCAGGAATTTGTAGCAAATGTAGAACTGCCAGTTTGAGATTCTTTCAATCGCTTTACGTATACGTCGACATACCATCTCCATTATTGTGAAACCTGTGATACACAACAAATACACAGCTCCGATCACAGTGTCCTCCATCCTCCTGTTTTTAACATCATTCTTCTTTGTTAACATTGTTGTTAACATACTGGGAAATAGTTCTCGCAAAATCTTCCCACTACTTTAGTACTGTACATTTAGTTCGGGAACTAAAGCGGTCTGAAAATTAATTTAAAAATTCACATTATGACCTGCCTAAGGGTGGGACTTGACTTTGACCTTCAGACTGTAGAAAGTGCAAACTAAATGGTTGACTGGCAGGATATTGGAAAGAAAGATCTGAAGTTATTGCTCTGCCTTCATCAGAGAAGAGATGCTGTTGTGAGGAAGATGGGACATTAATGTATTTGACTGAAGATTAATGGGCACATATTTACTCTAAATAATAATGATGTGAATGTAATTAACACTGCATCATAAAATATTAATAAATGAGCAGTGTTAATTTTATGGTGATTTTATATCAGTAGAATGTGGCTGGTTCACAAACAGAATTACCAGCATATAAAAACCCTTTGAGTGATTCATACGTCAATATTTATTGATGCATAATACATTTTATTGTTTAAAAGAAACTGTGCTATGAAATTTATCTGTGCAGGAACCCTGATCACACTGAAGCTGTAGATAATGATTAAACCTTTCTTTATGCACCGCTAAAGGAACAGGAAAGTCAACAAAAGAGCACTTCTAACAGGAGATACTGGCTTGCGGCTGGATTTAATAAATACAGACTGACCATCAGCACATAGATTTTCACCTCCATCGTTTGGAGTCATGTAGCGGTCACACATTGAGGTATTTGTCTAAGAGCTGCAGTAGATCTAGAGTCTTCAGATGGAAAGGACCAATCGTGGCACATTCACCCATGTGTCTGTACATATAAATGTCCTTGCACTCCTCTGACAATTTTAAACCGTTTGGCCATGTTTAATTGTCACAGACACACATGCTGTGGATTCAGATTGTGCTTGCTGTATCTACCACTGCATAATAGTCCCGCTTTGCAGAATTGCCGCTTCCTCCAAAATGCTCTTTTTGGGTAATCACACAGCAGTTTGGTGGCGTTTAATTACGACTGGTTGCTAAGCATTGCAAAGGTCAGTTATTGCAGAATGAGGGTAAAAAGTCCCTGCAGATGCACCGCTTCCACCAATTTCACATCTCCTTCTCAGCAGGAGAATATTGTCTATATTGTTTTTGTTTTTCTTCATCTGACAGCGTTCACAAAGGATTCAATTAAGAATGACAAATCTGGCCGTGACGGAGCAGCCGTGTTTATGCATTTGTTTGTTTGTGCACATGGCACAGTGGTTTAAAAAACGAATGTGAGAGAGGCAGAAGTGGTTGGTGGTTTATAAAGAGTTATGTAATGATTCACACCTGCAGATAACTTAAGAAGTCTAGAGATTGTGCCTCCAAATGTTGTATGTGGTTTAAACCGGAGTTTTTATCTGTCAGTACTGTACATTTTTCAAATGTGTCTAATTTAATTTATTGCAGTAATTATTTTTATTTGCTTTTTGCACACTTTCACTGCATGATATTTCATAAAAAAATGTGGTTCCTCATTATTTAGAAGTGAATAAATTGACACCCACTTAAAAAAAGAAACGCAATTAAAAAAAATAGCAATGTGCCAGCTGTGATTATGAATCTGTACCAAATCACAGTCGATGATTTATTTGTGAATGGATCTGAACAACTTCTCCAGTCAAAGTGAGTCAGTTAGCCAGGCACTGAACTGTTCATGTCTGTCTGACTTTTTATTCTTGTGTTGAGATTGAGTGCGTGTTACTCATTCTGGATTTTTTATTGATGATTATGAGACATATACATGTATACATATTGACATACATATTACATACTTGAGTTATTTGTGAATTTCGCAGGTTGTGTAAACCCATAGTGGACATATACACATTTGTATGTAAAAACTAGGGATGCATGGGGCCCGATAGCGATACACACTTGAAAAGGACTACTTGCAGTAATAGTTTTTTTGTTTGTTTGTTTATCCTTACATGTTCAAGTACTTGATTTTTGTTCTTCATCCACCACTCCCCAACAGATGATCATTATTGAAATGTTTATTCCCCCCTGCTCCTTCATGTGCTCAGGATGTGTTGAACACCATGATTAGGTGGTGCTCCCCACGCTTCTTCTTCCTGGGTCTGCCGGGCTTCACCATGCTGGTGGGAGACTTCATCACCGCGGCTGCTCGTGTCCTCAACACTGACTCCTTTGAGGTACCACTGGTCCTGTCAGTCTGCATCTACACTACACACAGAAGAGCACAGCTTCATGTTGGTGTTTTCTCCATTCACGCTCATGTCAGGCTCCACGGGTCGAGGCTCAGACAGTTCTTGGTTCGCTGGTGTGCTTCCCTAACCTCTATCAACAGATCCCCTCTTTGCAGACTGTTCCTGGATCCGAGGATATCGTAGTTGGCAAAGAGGACATGAAGGTATGCCATTACAAAAGTTTGCCATTACCAAATCATTTGTTTTATTACTCATTTCTAATGACTTGTTTTAACTACCTTTTAAATATGTGATGTACTAATATGTAAACCATGCTCACAAGACTGAACCTTGAACCGGTGATTAGGCTTAATATACGTCATCAGTTGTATTAGTATTAACTGTCTTGGTCATGCTTTCTTTCTGTAGGACTATCTTGTGAACATCCTTTTGAAGACGGCTCGCAACGAGACATGTGAAGGAGCCAGGTACTGCACAACCAGATCATTCCTTACCCCACGTTCTCCAGGACACTGAGTGATCTGGCATTCATTTTTGATATTTTATTTGGTTCCCGTTCAAACGACATGCATGATTGCAACCACAGCGATGTGTTTCAGGTGTGTAGCGATCTGCAGTCTGGGGCTGTGGGTGTGTGAGGAGCTGAGGCAGACAGAAACTCATCCTCAGGTCACAGACGCCATTAACGTCCTGGGCGTCACGTTGAAGGTGATTATATTTGATCTGTTCTTCACCATCAGTCTCTTCTACTAGCCTGCATTAGCTGGATTAATTTGAGTTAGTAATTTACCAGTTTTGAACTTTGTCTCTGAAGACAGCCATGAAATTCCAAAGATTATATAGAATTGTCTTCAAAGGAAAACCTTTAGTTTTGCCAGGTCAAATAGGCTTGTATGTTTCCTGACCAGTTTTATTTATATGTAAATAAACAATAAATATAATGTTCACCCGTGATACTTCAGTATAACATAACATATCAAGTTACCTCAAATCTATTGATTTTAAAGAAATTCCAAACGGTCAGCACATGTAAGTAGCTGTATTACTGTTAAACTGCAGTATAGTTCAAAAGAGAGTCTGAAATGTAGTTGAGTCATTTAAAACCACTCATTTTCGAATGCTAACTTCCATCTTGAGTGTCCTCGTTCCCTTAGCTTATGCAGCGGTGATCTCATCCTGTTCATGTTGACTCAGAGCAGCTCAGGACAAAATAAACAGAGGAACAGGGTTTCCATCTCTAAAAGCATGTGCTGAACTGTTGGGAGTTTATGCGTGGCTGCCTCTCTTCTATTACTCTGAGAAAACACTCACTCTCTCACCTCAGATTCCACATGAGCCCCGAGCCAGAGAGAATTGTGGGTAGAGCAGTAGACACAGTCCATTAACCTGAGATCTACCCAGCAATGTTTCTCTGTGAAATAAGTGGGTGATGAATAGAAATAACAATTGTCCTTTTTACAACATCACATTAAAAATACCATATTTTATCAATAATACTATTATCACTAATACCAAATGATATTAACAAAAATTGGGGACAACTGTAAAACAGTTTTCTCTGATCAAGTGGAAATTGTATTGCTCTCAAAACGAATTGCAAGTGAAACGTGTTTTAATCATTTCTTTATTTTTCAGTATATTTTATAATACACTATTGTTCCATTGTGTTATTGTGATTGGTAAATTTTTTTGTGTTTGTTTTGAAAGACGTCTCTAATGCTCAACATGGCTGTGCTTATTTGATCCAAAATACAGTATAACTTGTGGAATATTATTACAGTTTACAATAACTGTTTTCTATTGTAATTTATTTTAAAATGGAATTTTCAGCATCATTACTCCAGTCTTCGGTGTCACATGATCCTTCAGAAATCTAATTCTAATACGCTGATTATAAGCTCAGGAAACATTTCTTTTTATTGTCAATGTTGAAAGTTGTGCTAATTAATAGTTTTGCATTCTTTGATAAATAGAATGTTCAAAAGAACGACATTTATTTGAAATATAAATGTCTTGTTGCATTTTAAATGTATAAAAGTCTAATAAAAGATGTATATTTTATAAAATGTAAATTAAATAAATTAAATTAAAATTATTAAATGTATGCATTTGGCAGACGCCTTTATCCAAAGCGACTTACAGGGCATTCAGGCTATCAATTTTTACCTATCATGTGTTCCTGGGGAATCGAACACCCTACCTTGATATGGCAATGCTCTACCAATTGAGCTATAATCTTATCTACTTAGTATTATATAGAATTCTGAAAATGAAATGTATTTCTTCCTTTCTTCACGATGCAATGTGATAACGAATGTCATTTTGTCTTTTAGTTTGGAAATAAGGTGGTGGCCAATGTGGCTTGTGACATCTTTCAGCTACTGATTTCTCACTGGCAGCACTTACAGAGACTGGATCCGTCCCTTCCCAAAAGAATTATAGAGGTACGACCGGTCTCCATCCGCGTGATGCATCTGTTAAGTAATGTGTAAGGGATGCCTACTTAATCTCCACTTTTCGTTTGTTGTAGATTTTTGTAGCAACCATAGCATTTCTTCTGCCCAGTGCTGAACACTCAGCGGTTGAGGCAGATAAAAAGGTGAGCAAGCAAAACATCTCTGTTTGTGTAAGCAGTGTTGGACCTGGGAATCCAGAATTAGTAGCACACAGCACTTCATCCTGTCTCTCTACTCATTGGTTCATCCTTCCTAACAGCTTGTCTATGGCAGGTTTATTGATTGTTTTGTAGTCTGAACGAATGCTTTTTCCCTGCACTCTAGTTAATGGTGTCTCTACTGCTGTGCCTGCTGGACTGGTGCATGGCCGTACCCCTCTCCATCCTGCTGGAGCCCATCACTATGCCAGTGCTGGATGACCCCGCCTCGCAGAAAGCCCCTCTACTCGACTACATTTACAGGGTGGGTACAGGTAGTAAGATGCTTAAAATTAAAGCAGAAATATTCCTGTGCATGTGCGTTTTAATATAAATGCACTCGCCCCCTCAGAGCTCATATTTAGTCATCAGACACTAATGAGAGGGCATTGAGGGGCACAGAATAAATGAGATATTAGTCTCGGCCTGTTGTGCAGATGCAGACAGACACAGACCTTTGTGCAGATGTCATGCTCCCAGAAAAAAATGGCCAAATTATTTAAATGTCCCATTGTTGGATTGATAAGCTCACCAATGAATGCTGAACTCAAGAATTCAGTTCATCATCATATGAGAGAAAATGCACCTGCTGCACAGGGGAAAAGGGAAGAATAAAAAATGGTCTTTGTTTTCCTCTGCACTCGTTTGACTGTTAATCATTTTCCGCTAGTTATTATATGCTCATTGGGATTACTTTAATCTCCCATTTGTCAGAGCCGAATAGCGTCTAGCACGAACACATGTACATAACCCTCATCAGGACAGCAAACCAGTACTCGTGTTGTGTCTCAGTTAAGTGCAAGAAATAATGATTAGCATCTCAAGCCTATAGTACTACTCAAATAATAATTGGTAATGACTGTCCTTTAATGTTATGGAGTCTTGGTTCATTTATGCAGCACAGTTTGAGAAGTGCCACTTGCTACATTAATAGACTAATGAAAATCAAGTTGAATCCTCAGAAACAGCCAATTTAGTTTAACACTTAGAGTAATGAATTGTCCTGAATTAGTTTAGTTTTTCTCTCATCTTGTCACAATGTGACTGTTTTATGCTATGCCAGTTTGTTTCCTTACAGGAAAAGCAGTCAGTTTATGGCTTAAAAATATCTGCTTTAAAAATTAAATATGGCTCGACTGAAGTCCATTGTAAGATGGTCTGTTACTGATTTACATGGAGAGATGATCCATCACACCTTTCCGTGACCCATACCTCTGATTTATCAGCAGTTTCCATTTGAGCCAGATGGCACTAGTGGCTCTGTGGTGTTAATTGTGTGGCAAAATTAAAGTTATGTGGTTTTATTTTTAGGCATTTTGACAACATGAATTTATATCTGATTGTGTTTATGTAGCTTAGAGGGTGGTTGTTTGCTGTGTGAGTGTGCGGTGTTCGAGAATGAGCCAAGGGATAAAGCCTTAATTAAATCAAACAGACCAAACCTGTTCAGGCACTGTGATAAACTGTGCTGGACTGTGTCTTATCTTCTCCAGCCAATAGAGCCATGGCCATCTGTTTTTGCACATCGATACACTCCCATATCACTGGAGAAATAGATTATTAGCCCATAAAGCCCATCTCACTGAGTTTCCTGGCTTAGCATGGTAAATATCGTCCCATCTCCATATGGCGGCCCTGTAGCGCTCAACCACACCGTCTGGGTGTAACAACAATGTTTCAATCTATTACAGATTTCTTTTTAATGCATCTCAGTGGAGGGCCAAGAAGAGCATCTTCACTGCTGAAGAAATCTTTGAGTTGTTGATCCAAACAGAGTTTGCTATTTAATGCATTCTCATTAGGCTTTCAAAATGCATTAACATCTAAACAAGGACATTAGTATCTTATGCATTACATTTTGTATTTGTAATTCAGTCTACAACAGCGAGAAATGCAGATCATTATTAAATAAATAATCTTGTGTTCCCCAGGGTTCTGTATTAGGCCCACATATATTTTATTTTTTTATTTTGTTTTATTGTAGTGTATCGCCAGTGTACTTAATTCACTGTTCTGCTGTTTTAGGTGCTGCACACTTGTGTATCAGGGTCTAATCTGCACACTCAACAGAGTCACTACCTCCTCAGCCTTGCTGATCTGTCGACAGACTATGAACCCTTCCTTACTTTAGGCAATGTCAAGAGCTTTGAACCATCACCCATACACAATGCCATGGGAGACTTCGGAAATCTCCTCACTGTGGCTGAAGGTAAGGACTCTGTTGTGCTTTCAGGAGGAACATACAGTAAATAGTGTAATTAATCTTATTGCAATTGTGTTATGTTGTTGTCTATAGCACGCCTAGGGATATGTCATGACTAATCTGTCATTAACTGCCCCAGGTCATATTTCATCCCAAAATCTAAATAAAGCAGAAAGGGCCTGTTTGTAGGACCATTAAGAGTGTATGCATGATTTTGGACTTTTAAACCACCTTTTAGAGAAGAAAAAAAAAGGTTTAAATGATATGTTTTATTATTAATATTTTGGTTTTATTTATTTAGCCTTTTTTAAGTTAATTTGCAAAATACAGTTTATGTTTATATCCTGGTAGTATTCGTTATTTTAAATTTACTAATAGTTCCAAATATATATTTATATATAGTGATATAAACCATATTACCTTAAATATTCATTTTTGTTTTGTCCTGAAACCTTATTAAATGCACGAATTTTTGCTTCACATCAACACAAATCACTCTTTAATGTCTGTAATGTAAAGGCCATTTTGACTTAATTTAGTTGGTCAACTTTTTCAGCATTAATGTTGAAACTGCTGCATCGCCCTTGAAAAGCAAAGAAAGTACAAAAATTGAACATTTTTAATTTGTCCTTTGAGTTCTTATCCTGAGCTCTTGTGAATCATATTAGAGCAAATGTAGCACAATGTGGAATGAAACAGAATTTGTAAAGAGGTGTGCATTAGTTCCCTCATCCACTCAAAGCAAGCCCATTTATGCCAATTATTAAATAAATCATTTTTTTTCTACTCCGACCTTACTTCATCCATTAGGCAATATTTCTTGTGTTTTCTACCTTGGCATGTCATCAAATGTTATCTGTTTTTGGTTAGGGTGAGGTTGGGCTGTGGGGGGTTGTTCTTTCCTTTTTCAAAAGGGATGTCTTTTATGACAGAATATTTATATCTGTGGAGTAGAGGAAGAAAAAGAATACTGGCTTTTGCAGCGCAAACATCTCCATCCATTGACATGCCTTTTCTATCTCTTTGTATGTAAAAAAACAAACAAAAAAACAACCTCAGCCAAAGAGCAACTCATAAGCAATATCCCACTACCTAGCTCATATTGATTAGTTCACTTCAAAGCTCTGTGCATCCCTAATGCAACTTGCTCGTCTTTGCAAAGAGCTTTTTCCACTTTGATGGGGATGATGGTATTGATAGCACTGTCACAATGTGAGCACTTCAGGGTTTTTTTCCCCCTTCTCTCTCTCTCATCTTAATCTTAATATCCCCTAATGACAACGCTAGATTTCTCACTTTTTGAGAGGTGTTCAGCGTTCGGAGGACTTAATTCATAGTGCTTGCAGAGCCCTATTCACTCCTCACGAAAGCTGTGATGCTCATTAGTGCAGCCCTTTGAGTTTGTTTTAGGAGAATGAATAGATATTTTAAAGGTGTCTGTGTGAACGTGTACATGGTGCAAACATGATGGAAAATGGCCTTCATTGGTCATGACAGCTGAAAGCCAGTATACCGACCAGCTTTTGAGAATAAGTACAGGAAAATACTGTACACAGTCAGCCGGTTTAGGACTTGTATTACCCCAAAAAAGTCAGTCACACAGCAGTCATTTTACAAAAATTATTTACCTGTTGTTTTTTTTTCAGTCAGAAAAATAAATATATCAAGTATTTCAGAGAGATGTGTAATCATTTGTGTTGAGTGTTGAGGTTACATGGACTGCCATAAATCTCAGTCTTCACATTTAAATATCTTCATTTGTATTTTGAAGTTGAACCAAAGTCTGATTTGTAACAACTTGAGAGTAATTATACATATACATACTTATCAATTCATCCGCAATTATTATTTTTTTTTTATTTTCTTTATGTATAATTTAAGGAATTATGTTATTGATAGTCAGCTACATTTTACATCCAGAACAATACTATATGAATATTATACTTTTATAATCCCAGTGTAATATGTGCTATTAATTTTTCCTTCTCTCCGGCTCCTTTCTTTGGCACATGTACATTTATTATTAATGTGCTTTGTCCCTTTAAAAAAATAGATTAAATAAATTGATAACAGGATTTTCATTTTTGGTTCAACTAATCCTTTGTGTAAGCTAAGTGTTTTCTAATTTACTAAACTTGTGTTGTTTCATGTTTCAGAAAAGAAAAGGAGAAGCCTGGAGCTGATTCCTCTGACCGCTCGGATGGTAATGACACACCTGGTCAATCATTTGGGCCACCATCCTCTCAGCGGTGGCCCCGCTCTCTTAAACAGCCTGGTCAGTGAGAACCACGACAACCCCTATGTAGAGTCCTCCGAGCTCTCCTCTGAAGTCTTCAAAAGCCCCAATCTGCAGCTCTTTGTCTTCAATGACAGCACACTGGTCTCATACCTGCAGATCCCCTATGACAGCTCCAGCACGACGGGGGCCAACCCGAGGGATCATTCCTCCGAGGTCCGTGTCATCGTCAGGGACATCTCAGGAAAGTACTCATGGGACGGCGGCGTTCTGTTCCGCACTTTGGATGGAGCTGGCTTGAGTTGCGCTGGCAGCAGAGATCAGTTGTCACACAACGCCACACACTCTGAAAAGCAGGACTCTGTGTGCTCCGGTAAATGCTCCTCTGAGCTGGAAGTGGAAGATGGCGTGGATGTGTTGGACCAGCTACTGGAAGACCTTGGCCACAGCAGTCCCGAGTGCCTGCCGCAGCCCCAGCTGAAGCTCACCCAGCCGCCCTCTCCACCCATCGGCATGAATCCTGACATGGAAGGGGTCATCATGGATGCCATCCACAGACAGGCCAAGCAGGAGGACGAGGAGCTGGCCCGGCTACAGACTGAAGACCCCAGCATCAGAGCAGAGAGGCAGAGAGAGCCCACACACCACGAGCCCAAATCTCCTTTTTACCTCTGCAGACTTCTCCTCAATGACCTCGGCATGAACTCATGGGATCGCAGGTATTGTATTTCATGGGAGTTGCTGGAAAACATTGAAGCACATCCCAAAATGAAAAATCAGTCACCCGCTTCCAAAGTTGCTCTTTTTTTCACATCAGTACTCATTGGTTCTTACGGGTCTCGAGGCCTTTCGCAAAATTTGCATGTGTGTGAATACCTGAAATGTTGGTGGCTGCTAGTGTTTTATAAAAAGGTACAATAAATAAAAACATAAATTATATATCTAGATTTTTAGCAAGTTTACAATCACACTCACTTAGCTATAAATATACATATTTCAAGGCTGCATTTGTTTAATCAAAACAGTAAAAGTATAGTATAAAAGTACAGTTTATTTGGAAGTGGAAATAAGATAAAAATTATTTAAATATCAAATAACTGGTTTCTGTGGTGATGCATTGCTGCCACACTCATATTATGTTTTTTTTCCTCTCAATTATGTCGTAATAACGGGATGTTATTTCATTGACATATTTTGTCAACGAGATGTCATCAAAACGACTTCTTTTTCTCATTAAAATGTAATATTTTGTCAAAATAACGAGATATGTCATTAAATTTGTTATCTTGCTTTCTTTTTGAAAATAAATAAGAAATAGTAGCTTTCAAAATAAATATTTTATTTGATCCAACATAAAATGTATTAAAACATTTATTAAACTTAAACGTAAAATACACATAGAGCAGCTGATACTACACAGAGCCGTTGTTAACTGAGAAGATGCGCAAATAAACGCTGAAAATGAAGTGGATTTGCGCATCTTCTCAGTTAACAACGGCTCTGTGTAGTAACAGCTGCACTATGTGAAATCACGCACCTGATGGAATTTACCGCTGATTAGAGAACCGGCTTTACTGACGAGACGCGCAAAAAGATCGGCCGATCGTGATCGGAGCAGCCCTAGTTTCGATATTGATTAATTAATGAAATATGCTCTGATTTCGGAGTTGCAGTGATAGAACCTCCCTGTCATTCAAAATCAGATCTGATATTGCGCTAAAAATCATCATGTCTGCTGATCCCTCGTGATTGGCTGAAAGTGCGGCCGCGATGTCAACATCAGCATCAGTGCAGCATCATTTGCAGTGTGTGTGTGTGTGTGTGTGTGTGTGTGTGTTAACGGATTAAATTGACCACCCTAGTAAAAATAATAGTAAAAAGAGTAGGGATAATTCATACCTGTGATGGTAAAGCTGAAACTTCAGCAGCCTTTACTTAATATATTAGAAATAATTATAATGTGCTAATTTGCTGCTCCAGAAACATTTCTTATTATTTCTTCTTCTGATAGATAATAGTCTAAATAATAGTAAATATAATAGACTTTTTGAGTATTTTTTTTTTCTTGAGAGCCTATTTGCATATCAGAATATATAATCATAAAATATATAGTTGCATGAGTTCTAAATATTTATGTTAATCCCATGCATGATATGATACTATGGGGTCAGTGTTTAGGGTCTTCAGAGGAGTAAACCTGCAGATGGCTTACATTACTTGGTTTTACTTTGGTTGAACTGAAAATACTTTAACGTAAAAATAAAAAAACAGTGATTTCGCCTGTGTCTCACCATTTATCTTTTAGAAAGTTTTTCCTGTTTGTTTTATGACTGTTCCATTTCTTTTACTCTTCATAGAAAAAGCTTTCATCTTCTAAAGAAGAACTCCAAGCTCTTGAGAGAGCTGAAGAATTTGGACTCAAGGCAGTGGTAAGTGTTTTTGGTCGTTTCAGAAGACCGCGACATCTGATGTCCATGCCTTAAAGTTCCATACAGATAATCGCATACCAAGTAAATTAGTGACTTTGTGCCTGATTCCTCGGCACTTAACGCTAAAAATTAGCAGCAAACAACAGCATGCATTTGGAGAGCTCAATCACGCAGCCTAATGCCAGTCTACAGAGAGCGACTAAATCCTTTAAAAGCACTATTAAGGAGACATGTCTTAAGACCACTCTCAGATACTCTGCTCCTCACGGCCTAATCCTGGCCACGTCTGGCTGATCACAGCTCCACACTTCTCAGCCAACAGCGATCAATAGGCACTCAGAGTGGCTAATTACAGAGGCTTATTAAAGAATACCCCCAGGATCGGGCCACCGTTACCCTCCGCATGCATAGCCAGCCCACTCATGGCAACGGCTGACTGAGCATGCCAAACATCACACTGCACAGGCATGATGCTTCCTTAGCAACACTGCTCAAAGAGACACATATACACTGCATACCTGGATTTGATTGATTAGCAAATAGTTGCAAAAAGAAGTGTATTAAAGTGTGTTTTGGTCAAAAAACAATGTGTGATTTGATGAGCATAACAGAGGTGGTTCCATCAATCCGGAGATCCTAATACTTACCTGCATGTTTTAACAGGGACCTATTATGCCCCTTTTCACAAGATGTAAAATAAGTCTCTGGTGTCCCAAGAGTGTGTACGTGAAGGTTTAACTCAAAATACTTTAAAGATCATTTTTTATAGCTTGTTAAAATTGCCATTTTTAGGGTATGAGCCAAAACACATCATTTTCTTGTCTCCCCTTTAAATGCAAATGAGCTGGTGCTCCGGGGAAGAGGGCGGAGCTTCAAGAGCTCAAGCTCCGCAATACTAAATAATAATAAAGCTAGGCTTTGCAAATAAACACTTCATTATTAGTGAAAAAATGCACTTTATGAATTACACAAAATTACTCATGGTGCCATCGCATGCTATTACAAACTTTATAAGACGCACTTTTGATTATGAGCTCAAGTAATCCCAGCGGTCGACTTCACATTGCTTTCATATGCAATTTTAACTCCCACTTTCCTATTCACCATCATTCTGGTAGCAAGTGAAGGCAGCATCAGTTAAAATTTCGGTTGAGTTGAGGGAGCATCTTCTTCCAAAACAAAGTTAATCCACCTCGTGTTCAGTGGCTCAGATTTCAGGAGTAAATGGAGAGAGCTATGTGGATTCATACATCCAGCTACAGAACACACAAAACGCTTGGTAGCCATTCTCATCAGTGCAGCAAGGGCAGACTCGCTGTGAACTCGCTCAGGGCAGTTCTGTGTGTGAACAGCAGTGTCTGTCAACTTTCGTGGGCGGGGCCTGTGGCTAATGTGATGTCCCATTAGCAGCACTGCTGAAAACATGTAGTTGGGAGACACTGCTTTTTACTTATAGGGATTTAAAAAAAAATAGTGGGTGGATTTTTATCTTCATAGGGTGGTTGTGTACACGCACTGCCTTCCAACACACATTTATGTCCAAGCAACTATTAGCTATGAGTTAAAGTAATTGTTATTAATTATTAGCATGCAAAAAGCATCATTTTTACGTCTGTTCTATATTTTGACATTTCTCAATTTGTATACACATTAAAGAGCTAAAAATATGAAAAAATAAAAATAAAAATGTATTTTATGTACAACCTTATGCTAAAAAATATAAATAAAAACTTTTCAATTTATTTTAGCTTGTTTCCAAGGCAACATCTCACATTTCCATTTTGATTAACCTGATATACTAAAATAACTAAAAAATAAAAAATTCTAAGACATATTTTTAAAACAAATCTTATGAGAAAGATGACAAATTTTAATTGCTAACAATAATAATTAATAAAAAATATACTTATAATTTCTCAATATACTAATAGTGTTTCAGTGATACTAAAATAACACTTATCTGAACTCCAGCAAAGCAAAGCAAAATCGGGTTTGTGAACATTTTCCAAAATAATAATAAAAAATGTAAATAAAAAAAATATATATAAAAAACCCCAAACTATCACATTTCTTGAGTATTCAGAACCAATGCTGTGGTGTTTGAAATCTGGCTCAGATGCTTCCCATTTTGTCTTTGAGGTGTTTCTACACTTTGATCACATAATACAGATCACATCAATTATGGTGACACCTGCATGGTGTCAGTTCATCTTGTGTTTCTGTTTCCAGTCGAGAGACACACAAGATTGCTGTGTTCTACATTGGAGAAGGCCAGGAGGACAAATGCTCCATTCTGTCCAACACGGAGGGCAGACAGGCTTACGAGGACTTTGTCTCTGGGCTGGGATGGGAGGTGAAATAACACATCAGATCCTCTTAATGAGTCTGTAGTGAGCGGATGTCATGTCCTGGGACTATCAGAGCATCAGGAAGATCCTCTCTCTCTTTCAGGTGAATCTGGCCACTCACTGTGGGTTTATGGGTGGTTTGCAGAGAAACGGCAGCACAGGCAGCACAGCACCATATTACGCTACCTCCAACGTGGAGGTCATCTTCCATGTGTCGACTCGCATGCCTTCTGACTCGGATGACTCCATCACCAAAAAGGTAGTTTCAACCACCTCTTTTCCTGCTTGATAAGAACCATACACATTAATGCATATTAAATCTGCAAATAAATGGTATATAAGTGCATCAATAAAACAAAGTTATGCATAAAATAATTTTAAAACTAGAACAGCTGGGCACCAAAAACAGCACAAGCTCCTCGCTATACAGTTGAGGCTGGAGTTGTACTGCGCTTAAACAGCCCTAACAATAACCTAGTTTCTTTTTGATCAAAATACAATCCATCCACTAACTTCAGGACATGTAGTGATGTGGCATCTTGAATCCACGTTTTCCTGCTCATACTAATTGGAACATACAATTTTGCTAAAATAAACCTGTCTCACTTCATCATCAAATGCATAAAATGATTAAGATCAAGATTTAAATCAATAAATAGGACAGATAAAACCAAACACAAAATACAAAACAACAAATACACAGACATTTCCATAAATAGCTAAAAAAAGAACATTGCTCTTTATGTTGGCGCTATCTTTAAAGGCCAGACCAACTCGAACACGATGGGAAATATAACAGTGAACCTCACATATGTTATGAAGGAAAATCCACATGAACAGTAGGAACATGCTAAAATACAGTGATGAGGACTCACAGTCTCTCTGTCACATGTGCAGAGGTGGGTAGAGTACCCAAAAACTTTACTCAAGTAAAAGTAATTCTAGAAATATTTACTCAAGTAAAAGTAAAAGTACTAGTCTTGAATAGTTACTTGAGTAAGAGTAAAAGAGTATCGGATAAAAAATATACTCAAGTAGTTAGTTACTTTGGGTCATATATACGGAGCCTATTTTTATTTAGATATATAGATAAATGTATGTAATGTATGTGTGCGTGTGTGTGTAAATGTATATATCTCATCAGCCTTTACTCCAATTTATTATAAAACCCTGTCTGTTTACTTAAGTAACAGATATAGGTGTCATGCCATAACATATTTTTAATACGACTGACTTCATATTAAATGTGAATTTAACATTGAAAGTTAATGTGATATAAATATTGCTACTAATATTTCATTGTTCAGAAAGAGAGCAAATAACATTTACATTATTAAAGATCATTTTCACTGACAGTCTAGAGTTCAATCACTCTCAGAAATTCCCATTAAAATCACTGAAACTGTTAACACTGTGAAATCAATATCTTAATTGTAGATTCGTACACACATCTGCACTTTGTTGTTTCTGACGAGAGAATTGACCAGAAAGAGGTATTCAGTCAGCGAGCGAGTGAAGGAAGCACCGGCATTTTAGCGATGATTCATTTAAACACCTCTGATTGGCCATTGCATTCAAAAGAATCGTGTGTGACTGGTTAATGCGCCAACGCTGTAAAAACGCATCTATCTCTGGCTCAGCGCCAGCAAGCGATCACAGATCTGAATTTAGCAGCTGATGTTATGACTTGCTGAACATACTCGCACCGGTGTGATTGTATTAAAATTAATAAAATCTTAATTGGCTATTTTTTGTCTTTTGGAAGCTGCATTCAACTTGACTCCCCTATGTTATAAGCCACACACGTACAACAAACTACTGTCACAGTGGTATCGTGCACTGTAATCGAATGTAGCCACTGATCTATAATATAGAACTGGATTGCTCATGACGTCATTAAAGTGAAGCCGCCGCGCCGCCATATTGGTAATCCCTAGTGTGCGAAAAAGTTCCATTGAATTAATAGGAATTTGTATGATTTTAATGAGAAAACATCACCTAACAAGTCAGTGTTTATAAATATGAAGTATCACTCTACATTATTACAATGCGAACACCCTAGGCATGTAAAGTAGTGAGCATCATGAACATGATAAACATCAGACGGACACGACCTCAACACATATAACAAACTACAAAGTGTTCGTTCTGAAATCTGAATTTATTCAGAGAAATAACTGACTATATACAGTACGGATTTAAGAAATAAATACAAAGCTTTATTTCCCAGATAGTATTTTTTTTTCATTATAGAGAAATATTAACAACATAATTGTATAATTCATTGTAATATATTAAAATCCATTTCTGATACTAATATGTTTGTTTAATAATTCCTGAATAACTTAAAGAAATAAGCCATTTTTGTGTTTGATCAGTTACCTGTGTCATCAGTGCGCAGCAGACACGCGCACCTACACGATTTAAATATATCGCTTATCCTTTCCCAAAAGACCGTAAACACTGCAGATGACATCTGAAGTAAACATTACTTTATTACACATAACATAAAAACGAGTCCCGTTTGACTGATCAGCTTCAAATCGAGTTATTTTAGGACAGCGGTTTGAATGTAACTCAATGGTGCTCTCTGCTGGTAGGGATTAGTAAGATGGCGGATCGAACACTTCCGGTGGCTTCACTGCCCGTTGGCAGTTTAGAACGCTTTATAACCGTTATATATATAGATCAGTGAATGTAGCCCAAGTTATTACCTGTTAAACAGTATACAGCACACACGGTGTTCATCTAATAAGGATCTCCATCGCAAGCAAATATTAGCCTTTGCAGATTTGCTTTCAATTCAGTGCAGTTCCATTTTCACGTTTTCAACGCCTCTGATGATCTTAAACGTTACAACTCTGAGTGAACCGCTTCAGACGCTCAGCGCATTGCTTCAGGGAACTGAACGACTCCTTCAAACTGATTCATGAAACAATTCACTCGTTTGCCAATTGGTTTGATCAAGCCTTTGAACAGAATTGAATCAAAAGAATGAATCATTAGCGAATGGGCATCGCTCATTGTCCAGAGAAAAGTAGACGGCGCGTTTGGAATAAACTGAAGCATTTATAACATTTATTGCATTAAGATAAAGTAACGAGAGGAGCGTCGCCCACAGTAACAAAGTAAAAGTACAGATTTTCCCCAAAAAATGTACTCAAGTAAGAGTATGAAGTACCCATTTTTAAATATACTCCGAAAAGTATTAGTTACCCCGAAAAATTACTCAAGTAAATGTAACGAAGTAAATGTAACTTGTTACTACCCACCTCTGCACATGTGTTTATTAAAAGGTTTTTAAAATGTTAAAGAAAAGCCATTCAAAATATTTACAAATGTTGTGTGTGTTACTTTAACTTTTTATTTTAATATTGCATGTTAATTTTCATAAGTCAGAGCCAGTAAAATTTGTGGGTTTTCTTAAAACCAACATTTTAAATGAATACTGTGACATAAATGTTTGCTTACCCCTGAAAACACCGTTCTTTGGTTTAAATGGTGATTTAAATGCTGCAGTTGGTTGTGCAGACTCGACAGCAGGAGAATGACACGCGTGTAGAGCGTGACTTTTGGACCGTGCTGCTGATTGCACGGCTCTTGTCAGGCCGCTGAGAGCTGTGAGGCCGTGTCATCAGCGAGCGACCCGAGCATGTGCAGGTTTAGTAACAGCTCTCTCTCTCTGGACTCCTGTGTGCGCTGTGACCGGGGCCCCGATCAGCACATTAACTCACGCCGCAAGGGCCAAAGGCCTGCCGGATACCAGCAGGGCCCTGCTATCGAATTCCGCCCGTGTCGGCGGGACGGCGATCGACATGCGTTAGCAGGTTAAAGCAGGCAGAATGAGCCGGTTGGAAGCTGCTTAGTTTGAGCGCTCAATCCGATCATGCGAAGGCCTGCAGTGAGAAAAATTCATCAGGCTCCCGGACACTGAAGCCTCTCACTGTCGGAGCTCATATTAGCCCATCGCAGCCACACTGCATTCAGCACGGGAAGTGAGTGAGTGTGCCGCGAGCCATGCTCGGTTCATTCTGGCCATCAGGCCTTGTAATTGACGCGCTCCTGCTCTGGCAGAGAGAGAGAGAGAGGGGACTGTTGGGCGGCACGTGTGTGGGGAGGGGTGAAAGGGCTAGTTTATCATCTACAGGCGGACAGGAAGTAATTCCTCTAATTTACAAATGCAACTTCCAGAGGTAGCGAGAGAAGGAGAGGTGAAGAGCTGACAGCGAGAAAAATAGAAGGAGAAAAAGAGAAAAATTCTTGAATCCAATTGAGTGCTGGGGGGCAGAGCGGAGCCGAGCAGCTGGCTGGGCTAGTAATGCGGTTACTGGGAGGGTGTTGCCATGCGAGGCCACGGTGTCAGGAGGCAGCCAGTCATCCACACACACACACACACACACACACATACTCTTTTGTTGCAAAGGGAGGGATGCTGCCTCCTCATAAGGCAGCGTTTAAGCTTCGGGGTATCTCTTGCTCTGCTCGTGTGTATGCTATGCTCTTCACACTTAAAAATGGTTCTTTTAAGAACTGCTCACTAAACGGTTCTTTGAGATACCAGAATGGTTCTTCTATGTCATGGCAAATGCCCCTATTACTATTGCTCATACTTAAAATATTGGACAATCCTTAGCCTCGAACAGTTATATCTTAGGCTTTAAAAGTCTTAAAATCTTAAATTAGCTCAAATTCAAGGTCATAAAATGCCGTAAATATCTTACATTTTATATATATATATATATATATATATATATATATATATATATATATATATATATATATATATATATATATGTGTGTGTGTGTGTGTGTGTGTGTGTGTGTGTGTGTTTGTGTGTGTGTGTGTGTGTGTGTGTATATATTTATTTTAGGGGCCTAAAATTAGAGGAGAGAAAACTTGGTAATTTGATTACATTAACCCTCAAACGCACTCAGATGATATTCATGTTCTCCTGGGAAGTTCATATTTTCGAGTTGGGAAGTCATAATTATGACATCAGGTGTGTCCAAGTTGCTTTTGTCTTGAGCAAGATGGCAATATCCCTTTTCTACATAAAGTTCTATAGACTTTTTTTACTACATAAAAAATGTATAATGTGGATAATAATGTTTTTTTTTAACCAAATATTTTCATTAAATTGAACAAACTTTACCCTTTGTACAGATGCTGCATCTATTGTGTTCCCCATATTTTCTAATTGATACGTCCCCAACTTGATTATAATGATAACGTATGTTCAACTCATAAATGTGATCTTTCCGACATGACTTGTGCTTCTACAGGCTCACGGTTTATAATTAGTGTATACAGCACAATTAAGAGATTGCTTCTGATCAGCTGATATGACGGTGTTTACATCATGGTTTTTATATCCTGATATGTTGTAAATGGTTGTAATCTCTCTTATTTTATCTCCCTCATCTTTTTGAATGAGGAGCTAGCTGTAGTAAAGCATAGACATTTCAAAATAAGAATACAGCTGTATTTCAGGCTTGTTTCTGAATTAAAAATTCATGCATCATATTATCATCAGTCAACCTATCATTTTATGTATTGGCACAAAAAGCATATGTATGTAATAAATAAATAAAAAATTTAGTATTTTAAACTTGCAGTTACCCGGTTAGTGCCCTAGAACCAATTTAATCAAGTCTCTGCAGATACCCTGACAAAACACTGTTAAAAAATAAACCCTGTTTATTCTGCAGACAGGAATGATGCTGCAAAGCATGTGGTTTAAGAAGAGGTATACTGTCATTTTATAAAACACTAAACTGGATGAAAAATCCCAAAGGCTTTCATTGTTGGAGTAACCTGAGGCATCAGAAGGACTTTGAGCTGGACTCTATTGGCTTGAATGGGAAGAATCCATCATCGACCCAGAATACCCTAGCAACCGCTTGGAGCATCTTAGCAATGCATAGCAACGCCCTGGCAACCAGCCACAACACCTTCACAGGCAAAAACTTAAGCCTGTCCTAAAGTTCAGGTTTCTTAGAAGTCTGCTCGCTTTCTTTGAGAATGGTATCTGGCGTACAGTATGTGTTCCTCTCTCCGCCCAACCTGTTTACATGCCGCCAATTCTTCTGCTGATGCTCCAAATGGATCGGTATGTCCTGACCCAATCAGCTTGTTGTGGATTTGTTTAATTTTAGTCCATTAGCATAATGAAGGGCTTATGGGAAAATGTGGTAATTGCATTTTTGGTGAAGAGGACATGTTTTGGTAATGGCTCATTAGGCATGGGTGCATCGGCAGATGTTTAACGACCCATTGAGAGACGCTTGCGTAAGGCCGTACCGTCGCAGTGACATGCTTCCAAGACTCCTCTTTTTTGATTACAGAGGTCACTATAATTTCTCACCATTTTGGTAATAGTACACTTAATTGTTGTTAATTATTTGGAATGACATCTTTATGGTGCTACTTCTGTTTTGTTTAGTCTTTGATGGTAAATGATGCTGTGAGCCACACAAAGAACCAGTTGTGTGTTGTATGACAAATAATGATCTCTTTGTGTTTACTAGGCTTAGGCTTAGATTAGGGTGATGTAAGCACACATTTCTATCACGTTATTCTCAGATGGCTTATAGATTCCGTAGTATACACTCAATTCAAATCGATGGAATGAAACAAATAAAAAAGCTCAGATTTTTTTGTAGATTTATTGTTCAGTCTAATACATTGTAAAAAAAAAAAAATACAAAATTATATAAATGAGAATTTTTTTCTCCATTATTAAAAACATTGGAATGCCCATTTGCATACCTGCAAACTCGTCACCTTTCGGAAAGATTCTGTTTTGACATTGAAAAAGGCTGTTCACATGATTCGTGACACAGAAATCCTCAGATTTGCACAAATGGCTTTATATGAATGAGACTCTGAAGGGAACTGACTCTTTTATAGCTTTTTCTGTTAATCTTACCTTCATATAATATCTAAAAGTAGTGTTCATACGTGCAGTGTTGTTTCAAAGTGGCTTCAGGACTGCTGAAGACAAGTAGCAATCAGTCATTACACCAGTTAGGTTAATTATGTTTATTTATTTATTTTGGCCATTAAATGTTGATGATTAACTGTTTGATGTCTGAACATTTCAAGATTATTGCAAGATCATTAGCATTAAAAGAAGTCATCATTCCGCCTTTCAGCTCCAGAATGCTCCTTGCCGTCTAGATATCTGACTCATATGGGTCACACAGTTTCTACTGCTTCTTGTTTCAGAGTCTCCTGCCTGAATATAAAAGCCTTTACAGGATTGACAGCCAGTAGTACCACCTCTCTGAACCCACTGCTCTGATACAGTTTTCCTCATGTACAACATTAAGAAAATTATTGCAACATGTTGTTGTTTACTATATACACTAGACCTTCAACATTTATATGACATATTAATCAGACTCCCAGCACCCATGTACTTCATCTTCATATGGTCCCAAAAATAGCTTCTGAAAATAATCAATTTCCTACAAATGTATGTGTATTTTTATGTGAAACGAAAATCTGTCCAGTTGTCTGGCTGAAGTCAATTTGTTTAAATGATTGAAACATAATGAAACCAATTTCTGTAGCTCATTTGACTTCAAATTGAAAAATCCCCAAAATAATGTCAGTTGTTATGTACTAAAATAAATGTACAGTCTTTCTGGAATTATTGTTGATCACTAGGAAAACGTGCATGTTTGTGAGATTGAGTCATATTTTGATGCCCACGGTACTTTTACGTTGTCTTTCTAAGAATTAGTTTTTCATTTGTTATTCAGTACATATGCACTGTGAAAATGATTATCTGGGATTGCTGTTTCCCTGATGTGCAGCCCTCATGATGTTTCTGACTAATGCTTACAGTGTTTTGTTGGTTTGTGTGTCAGATTTATTAATGTGTTTTGCCTCTGGTTGTTCATAGCTTCGTCACTTGGGAAACGATGAAGTGCACATCGTGTGGTCGGAGCACACGCGGGATTACAGACGAGGAATCATTCCCACCGACTTCGGAGATGTCCTCATCATCATCTACCCCATGAAAAACCACATGTTCTTTGTTCAGATCATGAAAAAACCCCAGGTATGTCCCTCATCGTGAAGATAATGACATTACGTTACATTAAAAACCACAACCGTCCACCATAACTTACCAGATTTTCATATATTACGTGAAATGCCTCTCCCGAGGCGTCTTAAGATCTCCGTCAGGATGTGCGATGTTTCAATTGTGGCTGGAGGGGATGGATGGTATCTCTTCCTGTCTCTTCTCTGAAAGCACTAATGCTGGAAGTCCATTACTGCACTGTCGGCACGCCACTCTCATCGCGGTCAAGCTGCCTTTCATCTTCCTCCTCCTGCGTCTGCCGCTAGATCCCCAGAGAAACCGAGCGTGCATCATTTGTAATTTCTCGCAAACACGTCAGCTCTCCCAGACTTGACTGCCGTGTGTCGAGTGGCCTGGATGCTGTCGGATGTATGGCTCCTGCAGCATGTCACCAGCTGCAATTACTGAAATTCCCTCAGCTGTGTCACTGCTTTCTGTCGTTCCACTAAAATAACTCTCGTTTCATCCACTCGAGAAACGCAAGCCTTGGCAAATGAAAGTGCTGCATTATCCATCGACTAGATTCAGCTGTCCCACGTATTGATTTTGTCGGTTTGTGGTGTACATATATCACATGCAACATTGGGTTGAGACTTAATATAAATTGTAAAATGTAAATGTAAAAAGTGAACATGTTTTCTTCATCATTTGCTCTGTTTCAACCAGGTTCCTTTCTTTGGGCCTCTGTTTGACGGGGCGATAGTGACTGGAGCGCTGTTGCCGAGTCTGGTGCGGGCCACGTGCATCAATGCCAGCAGGGCTGTGAAGTCTCGACTGCCGCTTTACCAGAGATTGTATCCTTCATCTTAACAGTGGGTAACCAGTGAACTGAGATCACAGCGTTCTAGTATCTGAATGTGATTTGGCACACTTTCTGCTTGTAGGTTGAGCAGACATTTAAGTGTGTCCCATTTCACTCTGTAGTTCCCAATGCCATGGATCTTTTTAGTGAACATGACTTGATCATGTGATACGATTTGTTAATATCTTGCTAGTGTGTATCGACATAACTGCTTAAAACACGGCACAAGTGATTTTTTTTTTTTTTTTTTTGCATTGTGTGTTGTTATTTGTTGTTACTGTTAAAAGTACAGCTTGTCCATTTCTGGCAAAGACAGGGCATCATTTTCAGGTAAGTTTTTTTCTTTCTTTTTTTTTTTTTTTTTGTGTACAGTATACTGGGAATTTTTAGGGAGCAAAAGAGTCAGTGGACTGGCCCTAGATATGCATATTTCCCACTGAACCTGGGAGAAGATTGATTCAGACTCTCTTATTTCAAAAACTGCATCAAATTAATTAAAAAAGCTGTAAAAGTAAATAGAAAAAATTTATTTGAAAGTTGAAAGTTCGAAAGAACAGCATTTAGTTGAAACAAAAATAATTTGTAACAAATGTAATTGGGGTACTTACAAAATATAAATATATATTATGTATTATTTATTGACACTTTTGGTAAACTTTAGCCATCCTTGCTGAATAAAAGTTTTACTTACTTGGACTATGGATGGTAGTGAGTGTAAGTGATGAAAATGATTGCCTAGCAACATTAATTTCACAGACAAGCGGTCAGTTTTGACCATTCCTGTGTCTGTGTATTAAGTGTATTCCTATAGCACTGTGTATTTAGTTTATTTAACACCTGTAACACTGGAACAGATCATAAGTAGATATTGGCACATCATGTCTGATTTTTAATTCTGCTCTTTGCTGTCTGCAGTGATATTGCATCAGTGTGATCATTATTGTGCGTGATTTTGTGTGTGTGAGTGTGTGTGTGTGTGTGTGTGTTTGTGTGTGACTGTTAATTGTCTCTTGTGAATAGGGTGTGAAAGGCCATTAAGGATATTCTGCTTTCACAGCTTCCTGCAATGACTTGAACTGTCTCTATGAATAATTGATCTGCTTTTGGGTGCTGCTTCTACACCACTGTCTCTTATCTTTCCATCACAAGAACATCACACAAAAGTGCATTCTGTGTGTGTTTCTCTAGCTCACTTGTACTCTGTGTGTCTTTCTGTCGCTGTTTGTCTTTCCATTGCTCATCCCATCTCTTTGTCCAAGTTCACAACACAGGCCTGATTCCAAATCATTTTGTTGTTGTTGTTGGTTTGAGGTTGTGACATATGAAGTTTGTTCCATGTCCGACACTAACCTGAACAGACGGTGCTCCTAAACCAAGCCATATACATGAAAGAACAGTGATTAATTATGAGGGTAAAGAAACAGGGTAATTTTGTCAAGTCGACACTTAATGAAAAAACACCTTATCTACTTTTTAAATGCAATTTAACTTTATTAAACCTATTGCTAGTAAACCATACATATATAGTTTTAAATTAAAACAGACCAGTTTTAATTTAGTATTAATTATTTACTATTATCTTTTTAGTTAATATGTTGAATTAGATTTTATTTTTATGATTTCAGTTTTCATTGTCATTTAATTTGTAGAAATGTTGTTACATGCTTTTGTCAGTTTTATTGGTCTTTTTTGTGTTTCTAAATAGTTACAATTTTGGCGTGCCACGTAAAAAAAAAAAAAAAAAATTCTAAGATTACGATATTAAATTCATAATATTTCAAGAATAAAGTTGAAATTACGAGAATAAAGTTGAAATATTAAGAGAATAAAGTCTAAATGTTTTGAGAATAAAGTTGTAGTACTACGGGAATAAAGTGTAAATATTACAATAATAAATACAAAATATTATGAAAATGAAGTCAAAATATTACAAGAATAAAGTCGAAATGTTTCAAGAATAAAGTCGAAATACTACGAGAATAAAGTTGAAATGTTTTGAGAATTTAAATCGTAGAAATTAAAGTTATAATATTTTGAGAGTATAGCCTTTATTGCGCATGTAAATGGCCTAGATTGAGATCATCTGAGCAGCCACATCGTCTTACAAATTCATTATTTGTAGCACGCCAGCCACCCAGCAATCACAATAATTTTGTGCTTGGTTGCTTTAATATAACACAGCTCAACTTCACTAATTCTGTCAGTTTTATCACGAAATACAAATTACAAATGTGTTTTTCCTCTTTATTTCAGGTTTATAGCAAGATATAAAAGTGAAGGAACATCAGAAGGCATGAAAAAACAGTAGCCTATATATAAATTTTTTATGAAAATAATGTCTCATTATTGTAATTGTAAAGACTCACATGGCGCTTAAAGAAAGTATAAGAGTGTGAAAAACAAACATTAGTGTAATATATTGTTTGTATTTCGCTATAAACCTGACAGATTTTGAAAGATGAGACTTTGGAATATCTCCTGGTGCTCCCAATCCGGGACATTTGCATGAGCAAAAGGACAGAATATACTCTCAAAATATTTTTACTTTAATCATTATTCTCGAAACATTTAGACTTTATTCTCGTAATATTCAGACTTTATTCTTAAATATTTCGACTTTATTCTCATAATATTTAGAGTTTATTCTCATAATATTTCGACTTTATTCTCAAAACATTTAGACTTTTTTTCGTAGTATTTTAACTTTATTCTGGTCATTTCGATTTTATTCTCAAAAAATATATATATATCTCGTAATCTTAGATTGAATTTTTTTTTTACTTGGCAGTAAAACGAGGTCGTAATTTCAGTTTATAATTTTTGTGTTTCAGCTTTTATTTCAGTTCGTTGCAAAGGCAACATTTCTCATTTTTATTTTTTTTAGCTAACGATAAAATTGCAACAGACATCTATCGGCTCCTCCAATCATTTAATTTGCTTAAACTCCTCCCTTTCAAAAAGTTTACTGCAAACTCACATTCAGACCCGCCTCCTACATCTCAAAATCAAATCAACAACCAACGAACCGAACCAACTCCCACCCTACATGTTCTCTAACTCTGCTAAGCATTGCAATACGAAATAAAAGATCTGTCGCTACCTCCATTTCATCATGCACCTCAGCACTGTTGTTTTAAATTGCTCCAGGATGTCTAGAGCAACCTTGGACTATGTATGCCAGGCTCTCAATGCTTGACGTTGCGCTAAGGCAAGCATCAGTTTCATCCTGAAGTCACATTATGAAAAATTTGATACATATCAAGTTTGTTTTCCAGAGTGAGTGACTTTACCCATACACATCGGAGAAAAAAGCACTGCGGTGTAAATGTAGTCCTCTTTTTTTCTCTCTTACAGTTTGTTGCTCCTTGTCAGATCAATGACCTTGCCTCGCAGTCTGAAAGATGTCTGCTTTTGTGTAGAGATGAAATCTTCTCTGGAGTTTTCACAATGGTCAGGGTCCCTGCAATCTTCCTGCTTGTTGTGATTGGTGCTCCAGCGTAATTAGTTGAATATTTCTTGAAAGAGAGTCCTCGTGCTCCCTGCACAGGCTGATAAAAGCAGGCATCTCTCTCTGGCCCTGCTGCAGAGATGGAGGGGCCTCCAGCAGGCTACACCATCACTCAGCTCTAATTGGATGGGTTTTGGTAAAATGACCACCAGCGCTTGGCATGGGGCACTGCAGTCCACCCCTGTGCCCTGCGATGTCCAACACCCTAGCCTTCTATTGTCCGTGTATACAGGTGAATGTTTGGAGCTAATCTATGCAGGGCTCCAGACTAAGCTTTTTCACTAGGAGCACAGTGGCCCCCAACTGAAAATTTTAGGGGCACAACCAGAAAATGTAGGGGCGCACACCGTAAATCAACATGCTAACAAAATCTACTAATTTCCACTGTATTACTAATAAATACTTTAATAATATATGCAGAAATTAAAATGTGCTGTTTCAAATTCAGTGTCACATTTTATTCTGCACTTTTGAAGATGCAACAACAAGGTAAACTGACAGCACAATCGCTGTCATGACAGTACAAATAGTAAACAAAATTCCATACACTCAGGATAAAAAATGTGCATAGTAAAAAAGTTTGTGTGCATGCTGTATCGTTGTTGTATGTTTCGTTAAGTTTTAAGCCATTCTTCCTTTGAAGGTCGAGCTGGCTTTTGTATTTGGTGAAAGGTAGTTCTAATGCTTATAGTACCTCAGCCATCTGAATTCTTACAGCCAGTCTTCTCGAAAATGGTGAGTGTGGACCAGGGCCGGCCCTGACCAATTTGCTGCCCTAGGCAAGATTTTACCTGGCGCCCCATGCATCACAGCCCATTTCACCCTGTCATTGTGTTCATCCTTTAGCATATATACACATACACACACACACACACACACATTACAGCAGAACTGTTTCCAACACTCATAATAAATCATCATTTTAGAATGAGTCTAAAGGATTCTAAAGGATCATGTGATAGACTGGATGTCACATGTGACACTGAAGAATGGAGTAATGATGCTGAAAAATCAGCTTTGCATCACAGAAATAAATGATAATTTAAAGTATAATAAATTGAAAAAAAATTATTTTAAATTGTAATAATATATCACAATATTAAATTTTTTCTGTATTTTTGATCAAATAAATGCAGGCTTGATGAGCAGAAGAAACTTCTTTCAAAAACATTAAAAATAGTAGGGGTGCTCCGATCACGTTAATGCGCATCTCGTCAGTAAAGCCGGTTTTCTAATCAGCGGTTAATTGCATCAGGTGCGTGGTTTCACATAGAGCAGCTGTTACTACACAGAGCCTTCTCTATTAACAGCTGCTCTGTGTGAAATCACGCACCTGATGGAATTAACCGCTGATTAGAGAACCGGCTTTACTGACGAGATGCGCATAACGATCGGCCGATCGTGATCGGAGCACCTCTAAAAAATAGTAATGTTTCCAAACTTTTGGCCTGTACTGTATCCCCCCAAAACTGCACAACTGTAGAGTAAAACATTAATAAAAAAGTGATAATAAAAAATGCGTCTTAAAACTGACATTATTGTACAAAATCACAGTCTGGGGACTCAGAACAACTGCTAACATTAAGTTTAAGGTAAAAAATAACTGCCATGAAATTATAGTATCTTACTCCTATGCAATAAATTGTTCTTTCACTACATCTCTTTACCTCTGTCTTTATCCTCTTCTCTTCTTTTTGGCACTGTATCTATCGCAGACTATGCTCATTTATAATGTCATGTAAATTCGGCCTTCCGTCACAATCAGGAAACTTTCACCGTGTCTAGAACTGGCGCGAGCTGCCAGGCCCGTTTCTACGAGCTGTGTGTTAACAAAAGCAGTGCTGTATACATTGGATGCAGCGTCGGGCACGCTACACAACAAATTACCAACAACTGATCGTGCGCGCGCTCTGTTTCTGACACACTTCAAGCACTCGATGGGCGGGGGAAGATTGAAGAACCGGACTTTTTTTTTTTTGTTTGCTTTATTTGGAAGTGTTTCGAATTAATGGTTTTTAAATAGTAGCCTATTATAAAAAAATATATATATGTAAAAAAAAAAAAAAAAAAAATCACTCGTTCACTCATTCTGGCGCCCCTATGGATGAGAGGCGCCCTTAGCATTTGCCTATACCGCGGGCTGGCCCTGGTGCGGACTTTTTTCGCCACACCAACCTTTGACTCTGAATCATCATCTGACGGTGACACTAGGCTCTGGCACTGGTACACTAGCCGCAGGTCGGAAGAACGAATCAATAGTTCGCTTGCTCATAGCTCAGACGCACGCACATATCAGGTTGTGATGATATTTGTCTCTGTCTGTTTCCTTCCCACAGATGTTTACGCGCGCTCAATTATCTCTAGGCCCCTCCCCCTCCACACATTTTAGCCACTTACAGTGGCCATTCCCTATTCTTCTCACACGCATTTGCCGCCTCACAGACAGGCATCACTCAATGAGACGCGAGTGTGTGCTCGCGTCTCATTAGTATGTGTGCAAGTGTGTGTGTGTTTGTGTGTGTGTTTGCATGCGTGCCTGTGCAAATCTACTGGTCGCACATGTGCGACTGGATGTAAAATTCAGTCGCACACTCTCAAAATTTGGTCGCAAAATGCGACCATTTGGTCGCAGTCTGGAGCCCTGCTATGGATCTCTATCCCGCCCGGCTCTGGGATTATGCTTTTCCAAAGGGCTTAGCTTGAATGGAGAGTCTCCACTGCTACTGACACCTTTCACATTGTGCATAATGTGTGGTGATTATTGATTCATCAGCTGCTGCAAGTTTGAAGTGGGCCATGCTGAAGTCCAGTGCAGGATATATTACAAGATCAATAATGAAGATACAATAAAATTCATCTTCAGCTAAAATATGAGCCTTTTGTTCCTTCATGTTCTCACTTTTGTTGACATTTTCTTATATTGCTTAGGAGCAAATTGGGCTCTCTTGAAGGGACTGGTCTCCCACAAATGATAATTCAGTCGTTATTGACTCACCCTGGTGTTCTAATTCCATATGACCTTCTTTCTTTTTCCTTACAGCAGTGCAGAGATTTAAATATGTCCTGCTCGCTCTCATCAATATAATGGCAGTGAATATTGACAAGCTTAAAAAAAAAGCTAATATTGTCACAGAATGATGCCATGTCACTCGTGACATACATGTATAGTATATTTCAGTTGCTTTGAGGGCTTAAGATAAGACTTAAATACACTAGCTTTAACCCATCTGATTATTTTTTCTACTACTGTTTACATCATTTTCATTATCACTAAAAATGAAGGGAGTTGGTGCATATGATATGTTTGTTAACTGCTAAACATTTACAACTCCCTGTGTTGTTTTTGATATTCAGTGTGATTACATTGATTTCTCACAAATTCTTTGAAATATTCTTCATAAAAATATTCTTCCTCCACTATTCAATGTCACTTATCAAAACACTCTGGGGTAGAATTTGCATAAGCATAAAAAACAGCTTTTTCTTATTTCTTCTTACTTTTTCATCTTTTTCTTAAAGGGGGGGTGAAATGCTATTTCATGCATACTGAGTATTTTTGTTCCAAAAATACTCCTTCCGGTTTGTCACAAGTTTCGGAAGGTTTTTTTCGAGTATGGGTCTGTGTGACGTTAGATGGAGCGGAATTTCCTTATATGGGTCCTAAGAGCGCGCTCTCCCGTGGAGCAGAGACGAGACATTCACTGATCAGAGCGAGAGACCGAATTGTCACAAAAGAAGTGTGTTTTTGGTTGCCAGGGCAAGACAACCCTGCACAGATTACCAAAAAAAAAAACAGCATTAAGGGACCAGTGGATGGAGTTTATTTTTACAGAGCATCAACGGAGTTGTGCAAGTGTTTGTGTTTGTTCCCTGCATTTCGAAGATGCTTGTTTTACAAACAAGGCCCAGTTTGACGCCGGATTTGCACGTCGTTTATTTCTTAAGGATAATGCAGTCCCAACGAAAAAGGGTCACGATCGTGTGTTGGAACCGCAGGCGGTGAGTAAAACTGCCTAAAATATCTGTGTTGTTAACTTAGCTATCGGCGCATAAGCACATCAAGTAAACAACATGCGATGTTGTCATCAAACTGCACTTGTACAGCTTAAAAAAAAAAAAAAAAAGACGACATAAATTGGAACTTAGTCATTTTCCAAAACCGCTAAGCAAATATATACAGTTTCAATACATACCAAATAGAGACGTCGTTGCTGATGCTGCTCTTGTGTAACCCCTCTCTCCCGGGTCCTCTCTGACACTCCTCACACTCGCTCCGAGCGGGGCTCGAACTCGGGTCTCCGGCATGGGTGGTGGACGCACAAACAAGGAGGCTAAATAGCTACAGCGACTAGCGCCTGTCGCTAGTGCGTCTCTTGAGATCGGGGAGTGAGGTTTACTTGCACAGCACTACTCACTGGCCTCCGTTACACTTGTTAAATTTCAGCCTCTGGATCTCATTCTGGATCATAAATATACAGCTGAATCTGACTGTTAGCCATGGTTTGTTTTGGATGTTTTTTTCCTCACGGTAATGTCACAGACGCTCTCAATGCAAAAGCCTACTCGCGCTCGTGATTCTTTAGCTCCGCCCACACGTCACGCCTCCAGGCACTCGTGTTTTTCCGGGAAAAATCGGTACAGACTATCTTTCTCTTATAAATATAATAAAACTAAAGACTTTTTGGAGTTATGAAGGATGCAGTACTACTCTATAGGTACTCAAGATTAACATGATATTGAGTGAAAACGAGCATTTCACATCCCCCACCCCCCCTTTAGGGTTGTTCTAAAAATAAGAATTTTTTAAAGAAAGTTCTTAAAAATCTTTGTTAATAAACTAACATCAGGAAAAACTCCAACTTAAATATTAATTATTAAATTGTTTTAGTAATTTAAAGAGATAAGATGATTATACTGTAGTAATCTGCAGTCCTTTGAGCTTTGAGTTGATAAACGAGTTGAAACAAATTATAAAGAAAAAATGATTTCTTTTTGTCAAAAAAAGTTCTTAAGAAAATCTGAGAACTTTATTTTTTGTTCAACTTTTATTTGTTCATTTATTATTTTTTTTAGATTACGTATGTACAGTATCTATTTATTTATATATATATAAACTTTATTTAGTTTTGTCCAGAACAGAGGTCAAAAAAGGAAACAGTAGCATTGTATACAAGTTACAAATAAATGTCCCTGATGCATAAAATAAAGGAGTTCCAAACAGATATCACAGTGGTAACATCAGAAGGGTATTAAAATTATATATATGTAACAAAGTTCTTGCGTGTAAAGAGGAAGGAGACCGGGGTCGGCGTGCTGAGGCTCATGGGATACTTTATTCACCAATAAGAAAACAAATAAACAATTGCGCCACATGCGCATGCACTTCACAGTATTTCTCTACCTCGCACTACTGTAGTCTTCGTATCTTTGGGGTTGTAGTTCCACAGCTTCTCACTCACACGAGTCCCCAGCTCTCTCGCTTTTTGCTCGTCCTCAGCCGGCTTAAATACCGGTTCCCCATGCCAATCACTGCAACTAGATCCAGGTGTTAATTGTTTTTCACTTGCCCCACTTACCACCGCTCGTCTCCTCACTCTCTCTTCCGTCGCACACCTCGCTGAACCATGCCCCCCCCACCACATACCCCCACTGCACAGCATCCACTGAACATATCTGGTACCTCCTTTTTAGTGAGGCCAGTCAGCGGGCTGGTGAGGTCCGAATAGCGAGGAATAAACCCCAGCCCCAGGAACTGCCTCACCTCCTTTTTGGTCTTGGGCCTGGGGCAGGTCGCAATTGCTGTTGTCTTATCAATTTGGGGACGCACCTGCCATTGGCCCAAGTGGAAGCCCAGATACCTCACTTCCGCCCGCCCATCTGCGCACTTCTTTCGGGATGTCCGTTAGCCCCGCCCGTCTCACTTTGATACTGCGTTCACCCTGTGATAGTCCACACAAAACCTCACCGAGCTGTCCGTTTTAGGCACCAAAACTGTCGGGCTCGCCCAATCACTGTGGGACTCCTCGATTACTCCCATCCCCAGCATTGCCTCTAATTCAGTCTGAACCACTTTTTTCTTGTGTTCAGGTAATCTATATGGCCGGCTGTAAACCACCACGCCCGGTTCTGTCTCAATATGGTGCTGAATCAGATCAGTACGACCAGGTAGGGGCGAAAACACATCTTCAAACTGTACCTGTAAACGGCCAATGTCAGTGAGCTGCGAGGGTAAGAGGTGATCCCCTCCCGGGGCCAGGGCGAGGGATTTTTCATTAATGATTGCTTCTGGCCCGAGATCCTCCTCTCCACTCACTGCCATCGCTAGCAACACTGACCCCTCCGCACTCCTTTTTTTAAGGAGCTTGAGGTGGTAGATTTGCCGTGAGTCACCTCTATCTGTTCATACTACTACATAATTGAGATTTCCTATCCGCTGTGTGACCTCAAAGGGTCCTTGCCACTTTGCTAATAATTTGGAGCTAGAGGTTGGGAGTAAGACGAGCACTTTATCTCCTGGTGCAAATTCTCGTAACTTAGTCCCCCGGT